>NC_092698.1:13890663-13930663 GCF_964275005.1 Diadema setosum
AATCCCAGTGATTCACCTATTTCAGTTAACCTGCCGGACAAGGAATTTTCTGTAAGAATGTTACAATTCAAATCACCTAACAATATTATCCTATCGGACACAGAAAATGCTTGCTCTAGATTTTCCTCGAGCTCTTCAAAAAAGGAGACAGAGCTATTCGGTTTTCGGTACACAATACC
The DNA here is from genome assembly GCF_964275005.1 of Diadema setosum. Classification (NCBI taxonomy): domain Eukaryota; kingdom Metazoa; phylum Echinodermata; class Echinoidea; order Diadematoida; family Diadematidae; genus Diadema; species Diadema setosum. The sequence continues at coordinate 13,890,843 of NC_092698.1, forward strand.
AATGTACAAACTAGCCTCATTTCTGACTTTTACTTCGACCCAAAGCAATTCTAAACTTTCACATTCCAAGTCATGTCTCCTGATATAAGGTATACTGTTTCGAATGTAACAACAAACGCCTCCTCCAAAATAATCTCTGTCTTTCCTCTCCATATTATAGCCATCAATACGACATACATCCTTCCCAATAGTTTCATCTAACCAAGTCTCAGATAATGACATTATATCATAAGGATAACCTTTTAACAAACAATTTACGTCACCTGTTTTATTTCTAAGGCTTCTTACATTTAAATGGGCAATTTTCAGCCCCTTTTAATGGAAAATAAACATTCTTCATAATTCAACTCACTCTTATTATTTACATTTACAGTAGTACCAAATAAACCTGTACTTATTAGCTGTTCTGAATTAATATCATACACAAAGGGTAATTGGGAAAATAAACATTTTGTACACTGCCAATCCACAAATTTCTCATGAGGATCATTATACTGAGCACTTGAAACATTTACACATCTAATATGTACCCATTCTGAACAATTCGTACACAGCAAAGCTTTCTGATTTCTCTTAACAGTTTTTTTCACATACAGCGCAGGGATACAAGATAGGCATACATACTAATATTCAACGAAACAGAGGGGTAGTAATATCAAAATGAACAGTGAAAAAAAAAACACAAAGCAAAATTAATCCAAATTACGACAAGCATGTACATAAGTGTTCGCTCGGTTCACGTAATGTTCAACGTAGTCACTTTGGATAGGTGTTCTTTTCTCGTTACCTTGTGTCGGTCGCCATTGGGAGTTTTGACTTGTATGACTTCGTCCTGTGTCCATATTCTGTGGTCCTTCGCTGAGTTTGCAGTCCTGAGTTTCCACAGGAGTTTCGCTCTTGACTTGGTTAGGCTTTCATTGATGTATACATGCCTAGTTGATGACGGCGGTGGATTCTGCGACGTCGATGACGATGTATTCCGTAGTTTCCTGCGAGCGGCGTAGATTCGTTCGCGGATTCGGTAGTTTGTGAACTTCACAATGATGTTCCGATCACGCTTTCGTTGACCGTTGGGTGGAGTGCTGCCGAGACGATGGCTGCGATCGATGTCGCTGGTGTTGATTTCCATATCAAGCTTGTCACGGCATAGGCTCCTTATCACATCGTCGGTGTTCTCGTTGTCGTCGTCGGTCTCGGGTATACCAGAGAATACCAGGCAGTTCCTCCTTGTACACTGCTCGGAGTCGTCGGCGGTGGCTTTCAGGTTCTCTACCTCCTTCTCAAATGCAACGATGCGGTCGCTGTGCTCGTCGACATCGAAATCGATGGATTTTTTCACCTCCTCGCATAATGTGTCGCCGATTTCATGAAGGAGTTTGCTTTTGATGCTGGTAACAAGGGTGGCGATGAAGTTTTTGTCGTTGAGGAGAGTTCGCACAACGGTCTCGATGACAGTAGAAAGTTCACTTTTATCAAGAGCACATTCGTCTATGAGAACTTCAGCTGCAGTCGATTGGGGGGTAGATTTAGTGTCAGTCGTCGGGTGGCTGTCGGCGGGCGTTTTACAGCTGTTTCGTTGCCTTCGGCTTTCACCCCTCATGACTATGTAGTTGCCACTCGCCTATTCCGAATATACCTACACTCACACGTCTACTCTTCGTCGTACATAGTATAGTAATTTACTTACAACCACCATGTTGCCGGTGACGTACCTCAGGTGACGTACGTCACCCGCCTCTGCCGGGTTTGTGTTCAACTCATTCCCTTTCACCTTGGGTTACCTTCTTTTCATTCGGCTGCTGCCGCGTCTTTAGTTAACTCGGTGTCACTACCCGTCTTCCTGGGCTGGTCTTAAGTACTACTGCAGATTTTTACAGCTTGAGGTTGACCTTTTCCTAAATATACTTAGTCTATCCGAAGGGACATAAACCAGCCAGTCTCACAGTCACTTGCTAATTAACATTCCTGCATTATAATCACGTTGAAAAGAAAATCATTATTCAATTCAATACTGTCTAATGTCGGAATGATTAACTATCCTCTTTCCGGCCTTCAAGTAGATTGTTTTGTAGGCAAAGAACATTGTTCTCTTCCTGTTTATGAATGCCCATTGATGTGATTCTCAATGTACCCTTTAAACATTCTAAGCTGAGAACGAAAATACCCACAGTTGTCTCTTCGAACTGTATACAAATGGTATTATATTTTCTTTGGTATTCATGATTATTGATCATTGCATCGTTGAGAAACTGTTCCAGCAAATGAAAGTAGTCGGTATTGGCAACCCCATAGTGACATAACCAATAGCAGCAGCATTCTCGGGAGTCAATAGGGACATAAGAACATAAAATCCTGCGCGCGATTGAAAAACAAAACACACACACACACACACACACACACACACATAAATATATATGTATAAATATATTATAAGCAAAACATATTTCAATCCTGAAATTATGTAATAAAATATGGTTTATTACACCAGTGTTATACATACAAAATGTATTGCATTGGGTAAGTCCTCTGACATACACAGTGAGTACGACTCATTCGAAACTATGATTTGACATTCATTGATCTATATCCTGCGTAAAATATGTCGATAACCAACTAAAAAAAAAACAACAACAACAAAGTGACATTGTAAACAAAATAAAACAGACATGAATACACAAAAAGCTAAGAGACATTATTTGTGAAAATACCTGTCACACAAGGCTTATACACCGGGATATGGAAAAGAAGACAGAGAGGGGGAGGGGGGGGGGGGGGGGTACTGTTTATACAATGTACGTCAAGTATATTGTAATTCCCAATCAATAGTCATCAGAAAACAACCAATAATGTTTCCGATCATGACCTCATAAGTTTCTAAACCAATCACCGGGTGAAACACTAGCATGGGAATCAGAGATTATGATACTGTAATATTAGTGTTGAGTAACCAGACAACACGTTATAGTACCACGCAGATAACACGCTAGTACACAATGAATAATCACATTGCTATCTCAAAATCATAACCTAGGATTGCCACGAAATGTAAATGATGCACGTTTTTCCTATCTTTTTTTTTTTAACTTTCTTTGGATAAAGTGAAAAATGAGGAATGGAACAGAAAAAAAAAAAGGAACTGTAAAGCACTCAGAGATATTTATATGAGAGCATTATATGAAAGCAAGAAAGTACATACAGTTACTTTCAGATGAATATGAGACATTTGACTGAAAATCTCTTTTTCATATGTGATTATCAGAATAAGAGTTCTGTTCAGTCAACACACGTACAAAGTGCGAGGCTCTATTTTGTCCTCGCTGTTGTTTGGTGTTCATTTCAGTCCGCAGTTCAACTGACAATAGGTGTAAGCAAGCTTTCACATCGGATTAATTTCTTTAAAAACAGGCCTCCAACTGATCTATCCTTAATGTTTATTGAAATGCCTTCTGATGGATGTCAGTGCATGGAGAATATCAAAAGGTTATAAAATTTCAATTTTTACACATTATTTGCATCAGTTTGGGATTACACTATAAAGACAATCTTTAAAAAATATAAAAACTGGCCTGGCTGACTTCCGCCCTAAAAGCATTACTTTAAATTACATTAAGGCATGAATTTCCGTGGGCTTTCAATATGGTAATGAATTGAGACCCTCGAAAGTCGAGGCTAGGCGGATGTTTTTTTTTTTTTTGATAACTAATTATCTTTTTTTTTAATGGCATTAAAAAGTGTCTCTTTCTTGAGTTTTAAGGTTGTGGTAAGCAGTATGAAACATCTAGTAAGTTGATTTTTTATTCTTTATTTTAATTCTGTGCGTGTGTGTGTATGTGTGTGTGTGTGTGTGTGTGTGTGTGTGTGTGTATGCGTGGACCCAAACAGTAATAAACCGCCTTCCTTACTTCTGGCACAGCGAAAAATCGATATTTCGCTGAAATGTATTTCTCGTAAAGTTTTCCAGCTCGTATGACCAATCAACGTCTTTGTTTACAAAAAGTTGAATATTCTTCCTGAGATGCAAGCTGTGGAATATTCCTTAACAGATTGACTATACCATGACGCCACAATAACCGTGACACGATATAGTCAGTTCCTAGACGAAAGAGTCAGAATAGTTCCCATTGTTTCAATTAATATGTAACTTGTTGTTGTTGTTGTTGTTTTTTTTTTATATAGAGGGAAGTTCGGTGCGGCGAGTCATTAGCTCCCACATGTAAAAAACAGACACTGTAAGGAGGCTAGAAAATGGTTTCATTCAAGAAAATGCTCATACAGTGTGATTGCTTTCCTGAGGTGAAATCCATGTCTTACGTAAAATATAATTCAAACAAATTGCACCTCATTCCGTCTTCAAGTGTGCAATTCCAGTCCAAAACTACAGAGCACCATTGTTGCCGGGGCTGCTAGAGTGATGGTGTGCACGAGACGAGCAGCTCATCAGTGAGTAAATAGTCAATCAACAGTGAATGGTCCTTCAGCCCCGAAAACGGTGCTATTAACATTGCTATGTAAATTCATTTTAAAAGCAAAATGGGTTTCGAAATAACTATTTACGCCCCCCCCCCCAAAAAAAAAAAAAAAAATCAAATTCTTTTATGAAAATGAATAGAGTGTTCGTCGTGCACCATGCCAATCGAGCGTAATCGCTCAGGAAATTTCATTGTGGAAAAAAAAGCTTTAAAACAGATTACTTTTCTACACGCAATTTCTTGCGTCATGTGGATTCCGAGTTTGCAACACGTTCCAACCGTCATGTTATGGACTTGACCCCGAGTATGTTGAAGATCTCTTCGCTGTTTTAGAAAGGAGAAAAATCAGCTATAAACTACGAGACAAAACGAGGAGCCACTCATCCGGACGGTACTCTAGCAGACCCCCTTCCCGACGAAGCCGGTGACCTGCGACCCTGACTCAGATCCTAGTGACAGGAGACAAAGAAACTGGCGAACTAATGATACTAAAATAACATTTCGAGTGTAAGGACTCTACTGTCTTGATCTGGGGTCTACACAAGATGGCTTGGTGCACGTCGAGCGTCTAAACCAGTAACACAGAAGTAACAGGAACACTGCTCTATACACACCGTTTCCATGCCTCTGTTTAGATCAAGAGAGCAGATTCCCTTTTTCTTAGGTCAGGCTCCATGGAATATCCAAATAATTTAAAATCAAGGTCATATAATTTGTAAAGTTTCTGCAATAAAATCGGTGAAATCGTTTGGTAATATGAATTGAACACTTCGTCACTATGACTTGTATTTCTCTTTGTGTCTTTGAAGTGTATAAGGTGGTCTACTTTGGTATATTTCAGAATGTTGTCTGCATCTTCGGAAGCCGTTTCTAGTTTTCCGATGTAGTCGAAATCCACCGTGCAGGGGAGAACCATGTGGTATATTTGTTTCCAGTGACCGTCTGCATATTTCGTACGACTGTCCGTCAGAAATTGCACAAATTCAGCGAAAGTCACATTGACACCCGTTCTCAGCTCCTCCCTGGTTGGATTCTTCCGAAATCGACTGATGATTGTCCTACCGAATCTCATCTGAAAAGATCGATTCGGCTGCTCGAATTTGCTGCGATACGCAGACAGCACGCGCGCGAGCGGGTCGCGAACGAAGATGAATTTTGTGTAATTGCGCAGACGATAATCAATTTCAGTGGGTGTGTACGAGCTGAGTTTTTTTAGGCTAGGGTCGTGGGCACGAGAGCCGGGCACTTCTTCTACACTTTTGTATTTGCCCATAAGAACGAGGAAGGCACTTTTCCAGTTTGTGGAGCCAACCTTGGAGACATAGGCGAATATCAATCGATACTTGTCGTCGACAATGAAAGGCCAAAGGAGTCGTCGGTTGTTGTGAATGACATACGTCAAGTCCTGCCAAAGTTGAGGGCTATCATGACACGCTTCCTGCAAGGTTTGTCTTCGTGCGTCCTGTCTCTCCAACCAAGTCTTCTCAGGATGATCTGGTAAAGCTGATGAATTGTCGGACGTTGTTTCCTGCGAGAAAGGAGACAATCAAATTTGTAGCGTGTCATAATGGTTGAGATACATTTCGAAAATTAATAAAAGGGGACAATAGTTTCAAAAACAATGAAGGAATCACAATTTCCTACTTCGCAATGATGGGTTTTTGTGATCATAACGCCTCTAAATACTTATCTTTTACGATTGATTTTGATCGCGCATGAAGACAGGCATGAAGTTAGTGATAGAGCTTGTTTTCATAAGTATTGTTAGCATTTCCAGAAACCTAATTATTATGGAAAGACATTTGCAGGGGGAGGTAACAAAAGCAGCCTAACAACAAATAAAAAAAAAAAAAAACGAACACAAACAAAACGCACAAACGGACAACAACCGAGGACTGGTTATCTTGTTCATTGTAACCATCTCCTTTACTATTAGTGAATATTCAACAAGGCTATATTATTAAGACACTGTCGGTTCCACTTTGACGAAGAAAGTACACACACACACACACACACACACAAAACTGTTTAAGGAGTATTTGGAACATTATAGTCATAACTAAATTGTCGGATTGACAGCTTACATCGCTACGAAATTTGGCATGAAAGAGCAAATGAATGGAAAAATTAAAGTACCGTATTCGCTTCAAAGGTATATCATTTACGCAAGCACTTAAATGCTTATTTATCTACCTGTGTTATGTGCTGTATTCAATGAAGGGGGTAAAGAATGCAAAAAGAAATGAAACGACTCACCACTTTTAGCGTAGAGTTGTATCCAAATAAGTCGAAGTCCGGTTTATACAGCTCCTGAATACCTTGCATGTCCTCATCGGATAACTGCGAGTAAAAGCGTCGAAACTCTGTCTCCGTGACATGTGAGGCATTATCCCTCTCTTCCAGATGCACAAGCTGGTCCACTTTCAGAGCCCGAAGGATTTCATCTGCATCTTGTCTTACCGTTTCTAGCTTCCCGATAAAGTCGAATTCTATATCACAAGGTAGGGCTGTTTGATACACGGGCATCCAGTGCTTCTCGACGACATTCAGGCTCTTGTCGGAAATGGCTCTCACAAATTCCCTGAATGTTACCGTATTTTCCGTTGATCTTTCGTCACCTTCATCTCGATAGTGCCGGATTATTTTCTGCCCGAATTTTCGCTGGAACCACTCCACGGGCTGCATGAATTTCGTTTTGTAGGCGGACAGGACGCGCACGTACGGATCCCTCACGAAAAGGAATTTCTTGTAGTGACGAAGGCGAGTCTCGATTTCTTGCGCCGTGTAATGTTTCAGTTTGCGCATAACATGAGCCTTCCTCGCCAGCGAGTCAGGCACGTCTTCAACACGATCATATTTCCCAGCGAGAACAAGGATCGCCTTCTTCCAATTCGTGGACGCGATTTCTCCAACGCTGGCGTAGATGAAACGATGTTTGTCGTCGACGATGAACGGCCACAGGTGTCCTGGGTTGGTGCGGATTACGTCTGATATGTTGCTGGAGAGATAAGGATACCTGAGGCAGGCGTCTCTCAAAGTTGACAGTCGTCTAGCCTGCACTGTCTCCCATGATATCTCAACATCAGTTGAGCTGCTTTTGGTTGTGAACTGCAAGTGTTTGAAATATTATAATGCAATGAGGGTATGTCTCATTTTCTTAGTAAAATCAAACATGCTATACTTTCGTAATCGTATTATCCGACAATATCATATGAGTGAGGAAATAATACATGTAACAGGGGCCCACTGCAGAAATTTGGAGGAAAAATGAAAGCAGTTTATCAGGCAAATCTGACAGAAGATTCTACCATACTAGTATCTCATTGTGTATTTGCCTTACACGTAACTCTATTTCAATCGCAGAAAGACACCTTTTTGGCTGGAATTGGACTATACCACAAGACCAGAGGGAGAACCATGAGCTCATTGTCATTTGCCTCTTAATCAAGACAGGTAGAAGTCAATAATAACAATTCGAATGTGTGACCACAGTTTAAGGTGTGCATGGATGAAGGACTAAGCGCATGGACATGGTCTTCAAAATCCCATGTATGCAGCGCATGCGCATTGATTTATTAAGCTTTCAGAATATCTCCTGGAGTAAAGACGCACTATACCTTAATTGGTGTCTCCAATAGTCGTAATGTACGACTGTTGTATCACAATTGTACGTGCACGTAACACAAAATTAAAACACTGATCAAAGTTAGACTTTTTAGTTACCCACTTTCATCTCTAAAGAACCACAGAGAAAGAGACAGAGAGAGAGAAATCGAATTGAAATGGACGGATGATTACCTAACGAGTAAATCCGTTGACAGATTAAATGGGATCAGATACCAGAAAAAGGAGGTCCAAAACTTACTTGATTTCGCTGGTTTGTATGTATTCCTGGAGTGATGTCGTCTGATACCCGGTAGATGATATTTGTGATGTTCCGTGAAGAGAAACCTGACCTCCTCTCTTCGGCCAACACTACTCCTCCTCCACCTGACGTTGGGGATTCATCCGACACTAGCGGCCAAAGCAGACGATTGAACAGGGCGGCGCAGAAGGCGGGAAGAAGAAGGCGCAGAGATGGACCGAGGGGATGGAGGAGAGAAAAAGGAGTGACAATCTTATCTTATTTCGGCTGATTCGACGTAAATATACTTTAGTAGCTTCCTCTACAGCATTAGTGTCAGGGCCATAATTAGCGATCTCTCATTACCAGTTTTCACATTTATGACATGGCTTGAAAAAACTGCATGATAACACACACAAGTACACACTCATGCGCATTGTAAAATTGGGGAAATGATTCCAGCCGTGTGTGCTTTGCGCAAGTTGAGTTACAATGATCAGCAAATGGTACCAGCTATCGTACCCTAAGATACATGAAAAATGATATTTATATTCGTTCCACGTTTAAAGGTAGGGAATCCCATTTGCATGCCTTAAATGAAGAGTTGTATAAGTGTTGTAGAGTTGTACAGTGGTATGTTGAAGAGAGTATCATTTTAGAAACTCCCACAAAGTATTGAAAGCGGAAGGTAACATTTAGTACATTTTTATTGACCGTTAGATTTTGAATTGATTTTTTTCGGAGCTCGCCGTAAATTCCAGTACATTACTAGGCTACCTTTGCAGACCCATGCACTGCATGTGTGTCCATCATGTATATTTTGTGAAGAAAGTTCATCAAAACTTACAAACATTTCCATATACATTCTTGCCACACACTCTATATGTTATTACATCAGCTCTTATACTTTTAGATTTGAGTTTATATAGATAAAAAAATACAGAAGACTGCAACAAAAAGGCTTAAGTGTGGCTGACACACAGAACTATGGGTAGTTGAGTTTTGTGCATTATTCAAATTGTAGATAACTGTTGACTTCCAAATTTCTCAGCAGCGGCCAAAACAATTCCCCTGAGGTTCATATTATGTTTTGCTGCATTTTGGGAGGTCTGTAAAAGGTATCCCCTACCTTTAAACAGATTACTTGGTACATAACTGACTCCATTAGCAACTAATAAATTGTTGTTTACTCTGTGCAACAGAAATAATTGACAAAAAAAAAAATCGTTGGTTGTTTGACAAGTAAGTTTGAAATGCTTCCATCACAAACGTTTGTTGTTTTGGCTATCAACCAATTCTTATCAATGCTTTAGAAGTATTAGTAAAGGTTAGTGCAGTGATCAATTACTCTTACATCGAAAATGCATGACATGATTATGAGCAAGACATAAGATACGCAATTATGACGAGAGTAATATGGGCAGATTACTGTCTTCCCGATGTAGTGACAGTACTGCTTTGCAGGAGGATTCTTGAGAGTAATTTCAATTCAAGTCTAAAAATTTAGTCACATTAAATGACCGTTAATCCAATGACTGCAAAAACGTTTTCATTACGACTTACAAAAGACTCTTATCTGGGTCCATAAAGAAATCAATACAGCGAGGGCGAGACAGTGAAGAACAATGATCAAGAAGAATAGGTAGCGAACCCTTGGAACATTCATTGTGTTTCCCTCGGTCCAGGCGTGTTTTCAGAAGATGTAATGACCTGTGCGAACAATATGAGAAGACAAGATTTCACAGAACATATTACCCGTCAGCACTGTCCTCGTGTCAAACCTTTCAGAATCATCCCTTCAGAGTCATGAACATCGTGTGCACACAACTTACCTGTTACGACTCAGTTTAAGATTATCAACATTATATTTTCAAAGCATTGAATTTCAAAGCGTTGTATTCACAAACTTTTTTTTTTGACTGTTGTACGCAAATACGGCCAATACAAGAAATCAAATCACAGAAAGGGATAAAAATTTGTATGCACTTTGGGACAGTCATGATTTGAAAAACTGATAATTTGAAATAATCAAAGTGAAATGATAGATGAATAATTTGTGTGAAAAATTGAAATAATTTCGACATTTTTTAATAGATATGAATGAATCAAATTCCCTCCCAGAGGGTGCAAATCTTGTTTTGCTGTCAAAATTATTTTCTTTTCCTCCATTTGGTCATGTGAGTGAAAGGACATTAAAAGCAAAAACTATTCAACATTTAAGGCCAACAATATCAGGTAGTTATATCTAATATCATACAAAATTATTCAAACGAAATATCACCTCTCGTTTGTTGATTTAAATTGGCAAACATGTAGTCTAGTAATTAAAAACATGTCGTCATGAGGTACAGGAGTAACAGAAAAATGCTGCTTTCCGTGAAATAATGGGGTCACAGGTAATACAGAAATTCGGGGCAATAACACGATGCCAACTGTTTACTAGTTATCGCTAAACGAATTCTTGAATTCCTTTGGAATATCTCTTTCCATGTAGGCAACAAGAGAAAATATACATGTAGGGCCTATATCGATTCGATAATAACAATGCATGTGTTAATTGGTATATTTTGTATGTGCATTAACAAAAAAGGGGGGCTGCAATGCTGTAATGTTCGCCGATTTAGATCATGATGCAAAGTTTCCGAAGAATTTTAAAGCGAGAAATACATCAGGTTTCTCAAACACGATCTGGCACAGCCTACAGAATCTAAATTGGTCTTTTTTTTAATGTTAGATTGTGTATGTTGGATGGTTGGATGGTAACTAAAAAGAATCGGTAATGATAAGTTATCTACGCTGTAAATCTCCACTTAACACATTTCTTACTAATACAGAGACCTCTTTTGTACAGAAAGGAACGCTTTTGTAGTTTTATAAATATGCCTTACCACCCGTGCTTTGTGGATGATCTATCCACATGTAACGGGGGCATACTGTTTTGGACGGCATTAGCCTACTTGCATGTACTGTATTGCTAATGTAATACATGGTACCTGGTACACGTTACGCCACGTGAGAAAGGCATCGATGGCTGATTTCTCGTGCTTTGGCGGATTCCATGATGTCCATTAAGTAACTACTGGTTCCCCTGTCTCTCGAGAAAGAACAGTTGAAGCTGAAGCAGAATGTTATCGCACCCCTAGTGTTCATCTTCACTTAGAGAGGTGATCACCTCCCCCTGTCTTCACCCGATTACGACACGTAGAATGCGTTGCAGGCTTGGCTATTCTTCTGTGTTCAGATTGAGCCCAGGTAGACCTACAACTCGAGCATAAAAGGACGGAGACACGTATGAATGGGTAGCTATTGTCATGTATCCGAAGACATACACCAAGACGCAATGCCCAGTCGCACCTCATCAGGAATTCCGCATAATAATGGAACCTGCACAGTGCACATGAATAAGAAGACTGTCCCTGTTTTTGTTTGCCTTCTCCGACGGCAATATTAGGGGATTCTGTTGCAAGTATGCAAAGTACACTGACTTCTCGGAGACCATAATCTCGGACCAGCAATCAACCGAAACACAGTGTTTAGAAGAAGACCCTTGTTATACGCTGGATGGACTCTCTGTGCAGCAAGCTTGTTTACATTGGGTCCCAATTAGTTAACAGTTTGAGTAACCTAAGTAGTAAATAACAAAAATACTCCAGACCGAGCACTCCCATACATCGTGACTCCGGCCGGTTTAGTTCCCTGTCATGGACTACGACATCTTGAATTCGTAACTATACTGAACAACCATGCAGATAGCTGCTAAATTGCGATTAAGAACAGCTATTCCAATAAAGGTAATAGTGTATAATGTAGAAACAGTGTGGTAGCAATTGAAATGTATTAAACAACTCTGACATAACTTCCTGGTTCGTAATTTTGACGTTGAAAGCAAACATGTGACGCTAATTGCGCTACGTTGGTGTGACATTCTCGACAAGCGAAATTTGTTACATTTTGTGTTGATATGACCAAGGATATTGCTCATTGCTTGAATTTAGTTTGGTCACAAATAAAAAAAAATAACACAACTTGATTTGGCTTACAGCATAACGATGCAACGTAGGTAGGAGAAAACAGTATACACGCGATGATCATACGTCAGTGTTTTTGTACAAAAAAGAAGAAAGCTGAAAAAGAAAGTCCGTTTTATACTTATGAAGTATTTACTTGTTTAATTAAATGACTGAGCTTCAACCAACCTTAAAATTGTAGAGGGCAAGCTTTCGTCCTCTCCTGAGGACTTTCTCAAGCCTTATGCAGTGTTGTCTTGTTGGCGCCGTTGCCTGTCTTTATTAATCACTGAGACTAAACAATCCATCACACTCGGCGATAGCTGAGCACTCTTACAACACAGGACACAACATTGAATGGGATGAGGCACGTATCATTGACTTTGAAAGCAACTGGTTAAAAAGAAAAATAAAGGAAGCACTTTGGATCAGAAGGGTCAATCCAGCTCTCAACAGTTGAGACTCGGGCTATACCCTTTCACCAATATATGGTCCAGTGATTAATAAAGACAGGCAACGGCGCCAACAAGACAACACTGCATAAGGCTTGAGAAAGTCCTCAGGAGAGGACGAAAGCTTGCCCTCTACAATTTTAAGGTTGGTTGAAGCTCAGTCATTTAATTATTCATCATCCCCAGCCGATGAAAGTTTTTATTATTATTTACTTGTTTGTTTGTTCATTTAGTTGTGTATTTATGTTTTGATTCATCTATTGAAATATTCATTTAAGATGGTCCCCCTTTCAAACTTATATGCTATGTCCTTGGGAACGCGTGTTTATAGAGTAGTGGAAATAGCTATTTTAGACAAACGCATGGGTTTTCAAAAATTGGTAGGCAATGCCTACCATCTCGCTCAAATTTGGAAGAGAAGAAATCAGTTAAAGGTGAAATCCATGTAAAGGTGTCTTTTAAAGGGTAAGGTGGATGACCGATTCTACTGTCGTGATACAATAAAAGTGAACGAAACACAAACCCTGTAAAGTGTAACAAGTTCGGTTTCTCCCTTACAGGAACCACACCCCAAAAATAAACACAGGAGTCTTTTGGAATGTCCCACCCCCCCCCCCCCATTTCCCTTGATGGAATACGTTGTGAGCAGGCTATGATTATGGTGAGGGTTCGGCATTATGCCAAGGCGTTGTGATGTGTTTCAGCACATCTCACTTTTCCATCATGGCATATTCAATATCCATTAGTATTGAAACATCCTGCGGAAGATGTCGAAGCAAATGAAGTCAGATATTTAGAACACTCTCTGTCTTGATCGAGAATGAAACTTTGTAGTTTCCTTTTATCAAAAATAAAACAAAAAAGAAAAAATTATAGACTGTTCACTACTGCTTCCGAAGAAATCAAATGTGGGGAATGATTGTGAGCAGTCTAGTCAGGTGGCAGGGGCGTCACCAGCTTTTTTTCAAGGGGGGTGCGTTTTGACACTAAATGTTGACGAGATTTTTTGGACAGACATTTGGAATATAGGAACCTCTCAATCCCTAGACTTTTACTGTTTTTTTAGGGAAACCAAGCGGGGAAAGGGCACCGGCGCGCCGGTAGCTAGGATTTCATCTTTTTTTTTTTTTTTTTTTTTTTTTTTTTTTTTTTTTTTTTTTTGGGGGGGGGGGGGGTTTAGTATGCGAGGGAGCGAGCAAGGATGGGGGGAGGGTGTGGAAGCGCCGGAGAGGGTTGTACCCCTTATAAATGGCTTATGGAATGACGGTGTGAAACGACAAATCTGTCCCTCGGATAGGACATAAAATGGAGGTCCCGTGTATAAGAAAGTAACAACTCATGCACGTAAAAGATCCCGCTTCATTTATTCATCGCAAAGAGCAGGGTGTTTAACCCGGTGAAGTGGTCCCACCTCACATCCAACTGGACCCCATGGAAGACCAGCTTAACGTAGCTGAATATGGGCTATCCAACCATCTCTCAGATGGAAATGAACAAACAACAAACAACAAACAACAAACAACAAATTACTGGCAGCGATATCAGGGGAATGGCATCACGACTACATGCGAGCGAGCGGAGCGAGCGAGCTTGAAAATTTTGACCTTTTACAGTCCAAAAACTGCCGTTTGTAGCCATATTTTTTTGCTTTGTAAATTAAGGGGGCGCAGCGGGCGCAACTACTGGCAATTACTGGCAGCAACATCGGGTGAATGGCATAATAATTAAATGCGAGCGAGAAAAGAGAGCGAGCTTGGAAATTTTGACATTTCACAGTCCAAAAACTGCCATTTGGAGCCATAATTTTTTCGCTTTGGAGATAAAGGAGGGGTGGGGGCGCAACGGTCGGAACTGCCGGTCATTACTGGCAGCAACATCAGAAGAATTGCATAACAATTAAATGCGAGCGAGCGAGCGAGCGAACTTGAAAATTGTGACATTTTACAGTCCAAAAACTGCCGTTTGTAGCCATATTTTTTTGCTTTGGAAATTAGGGGGAGGGGGCGCACCGGGCGCAACTGCTGGCAATTACTGGCAGCAACTTCAGGTGAATGGCATAACAATTAAATGCGAGCGAGCGAAGAGAGCGAGCTTGAAAATTTTGACATTTTACAGTCCAAAAACTGCCTTTTGTACCCGTATTTTTTTGCTTTGGAAATTAAGGGGGCGCACCGGGCGCATCTTACTGCTGGCAATTACTGGCAGCAACATCAGGTGAATGGCATAACAATTAAATGCGAGCGAGCGAAGAGAGCGAGCTTGAAAATTTTGACATTTTACAGTCCCAAAACTGCCATTTGGAGCCATATTTTTTCGCTTTGGAAATAAAGGAGGTGGGGGGGGGGGGGGGGCAATTACTGGCAGCAACATCAGGAGAATTGTGTATAACAATTAAATGCGAGCGAGCTTGAAAATTTTGACATTTTACAGTAAAAAACAAACAAATTGCCGTTTGTAGCTATATTTCTTCGCTTTAGAATTTAAGGGGGCGCATCGGGCGCAACTGCTGGCAAATACTGGCAGCAATATCAGGAGAGCATATTGATTACATTCGAGCGAGCGGAACGAGCGAGCTTGAAAATATTACATTTTACAGTCCAAAAACTGCCGTTCTTTTCTTAGCCATATTTTTTCGCTCTGGAAATTAAGGGAAGATGGGCACCGGGCGGAACTGCTGGCAATTACTGGCAGCAACATCAGGTGAATTGCGTAACGATTAAATGCGAGCGAGCGAAGAGAGCGAGCTTGGAAATTTTACATTCTACAGTCCAAAAACTGCCGTTCTTAGCCATATATTTTCGCTTTGGAAATTAAGGGGGGCGCACCGGGCCCAACTGCAGGCAATTACTGGCAGCAACATCAGAAGAATGGCATAAAGATTAAATGCGAGCGAATGGAGCGAGCGAGCTTGAAAATTTTGACATTTTACAGTCCCCAAATTGCCGTTTGTAGCTATATTTTTTCTTTGGAAATTAAGGGGGGGGGGCGCACCAGGCGCAACTGCCGGCAATCATTGGCAGCAGCTTCAGGAGAATGGCATATACGACTAAATGCGAGCGAGATGAGCGAGCGAGCTTGAAAATTTTGACATTTTACTGTCCAAAAACTGCCGTTTGAAGCTATATTATTTTTTTTTTTCGCTTTGGAAATTCAAGGGGGAGGGGGGAGGGGGGAGGGGGAGGAGGGGGGGGGGGACGCACGGTGCGCCCCTCTCCCTGGATCCGCCACTGGTAGTCAAGGGTGTGGGTTTATGTTCATGACTGGGAGAGGTATGACCAGCGAGGTGGCGTCGAAGTGACCAAGCGGGGAAAGGATGTCCAAAATCTGCACTTTAGAGCATCCCCTAAACTAATTGTGCGTGTTTGTTTTTGTGTGTGTCTTATGTACATGGAAAAGTTAGGAATTAGCCAAGGTCAAGTCTTTTTATTGGCAATGCAAGACATTTTTACATAGACTAGTATGTAAAGCAACGCTGCAAAATCAATGATCTAGCTTTGATATAACGAAGCGTATAAGGTACAAAGGTGTACATTCTACATCACATTGCGCAACATTGTAGCGACTCTTCGTTCGGATGTACTGAGTACACTGCGCACATCCTGCTTATATGCAGAATGCCAACCAGGAATCACGCTGAATCACAATCTTTTGTCGGGTCCGGGCTTTTTGAACAATGTTTCACACTATATACCTATCTATTTATGATTAAAAGAAATCATAGAAAAATATCTTATTTCTTGATCACCCTTTCATTCAAAAGCAGTTTACTAACACTTGAATTACTATTTCGGTAAGTCTTTTTTTTTTTTTTTTACCAGCGGATCGGGAAGGGGGCGCACCCCCCCCCTCTCCGTAGTTACGCCACTGCTTTTGGGTGAAATAATTGGACAGATTTCTTGAATTCTAACAAAAAAGCAAGAAAATCTTTTCATCGCGGGAATTATGATTATGTGGGATGGGGCAAACGTGTATAAGTGCTCCGTTTCGTACAGTACAGTACGGTACTGTAGAATACTAATAGATATGTACAAAATCAGTGCTGCCAGAACCAGGGGTGCGAATAAATGTGTGTGTGTATGTGTGTGTGTGTGTGTGTGTGTGTGTGTGTGTGTGTGTGTGTGTCCCTGGTGCAGAATATTTAAAAAAAAATAGAAAAGAGTAATTATTTAGCGTCCGACGTTGAGATCGCTCGAAGACTGCTTTTTTTTTTTTTTAAGGATCTGAAGGGGGTGCGTTCGCACCCAACGCACCCCCCCTGGTGACGCCCATGGGTGGCTGAGTGGATTGTCACCCTTTCAAATGTCAGCAATCGACAGTATCAATGTTGATAAACCAAATATTTTTGTAAAAGAGCTTGAGGTGGTACCATAACTGTTGAAAGAGTTCTTGACTTTGTTTATTCATCGTGCTGTGAGCTCTCGAAGACGGGCGTATGGTTATGATATGCCCTGACAAAATAAAGCCGTGTGTGTGTGTGTGTGTGTATATGTGTCCGTGTGTTTATTTGTATGTGTGTTATTTTATAGAAAAGTATACATAATTATCCGCTGGCCTAGATCTGTCCTTCTTGACAAAAAAAATCAAAGTTTACTGGACAAAATATTTTCGGGAAAGGTTTGTGATTTTATTTTTAACTGTAGATCGATATCATAATGTCCTTGCCATCCTTTACACATTGTTTCATTAAGAAGGAATGAATTATTGTAACTGATTTAAGCTCTAACGTCTAATATGCAACAATGCAAATCAAAATAAGTCCGATGTCTTTTCCATTCTCTGAAGTCCTCTTCTTAATCATAGTCACATGCACCACGGGTAAAAAAGAAAAAAAAAATGTTCGTATATGAGTCTCGGACAGAAACAAGATACGAATAATACAGATTCTAGTAAAACATACTATGACAGAGAAACCGTTGTGCTGAATTAAAAAGAGAAAAAGGGAAATCATCATACATAGCCCCAAACACAGACAAACGAAAAAGAAAGGACCTCAAACAAACAAACGAACAAAGAAACTAATAGGGATGCCTATATGACATGCAATAATATAGGACAAATTAAGATGTAATTAATCGTAACACAATGAATGTTAATGTACTTTCCCTCATAATGTAGGTATATGATTCCATCGCAGAGAATGACATAAAAAAGAATACATATGAGAAAATTTTCCTCTACCCTTCCCCTTTACCAGGAGACACCCCCCCCCCCCCCACCACACACACACACACCGGCAAAGGGACATCCCGTCACCGTAGATGGCAGCATATGAGACAAAAGAAAATCCTGTTTTAATTGTACGTAATGGTTTTCGTTTGCAATGTGTCGAAGTGCTGATGGTGTTCCAAGGGGACCAAGGCGACATTTTGAAACGTTACGTGTGTACGTGATGAAATGTTTGCATATCTATGCTGTCTTGGTGTATACCAGGAAGACCACTTCCCTGGTGATACTGTGCTGCAAATCGAGCTTTAATTCGAGGAATACGCTTGCTTATTGAGCCTCAAAGTCATGCTGGCCTTGATAAAACTAATGACACACAATGTCATTGGACTTTGGGACTTGCTGAAAGAATCGTAACTTTAAAATGCTGAAAGAAAAGAGAGATATCAATCACGAAAAAGACTCACATTCTACAGAAAAAGATGAATCGGTTCGGAAAAATCATGTCAAATCAAAGATTATTTGCAGTCACGGGGCATGTGTGAGTAGAGGGATTATAATACATAGAAAGGGATATCAAGGTGCCTTACCTGGTTAACGATGTAAAGGGATGTATCTCAAGTGATGCTGTTTGTTGTTTGTTCGTTTTATTTTTCCATATGAGAAGATGGCTGGATAGCCCATATTCCGCAGCTCAATGGGATTTTCCATGGGGTCCAGTTTGATGTGAGGCGAGACCACCTCACCGGGCTATGCACCCTGCGCTTTGCGATGAATGGATGAAGCGGGATCTTACATGCATGAGTTGTGACTCTCTCAGACAATATTTAGTAACCTCCATTAAATGTCCTCTCCGACAGACAGACTGTTTTGCCTTTTACTAGAGGGGACGGTATGATTGGCGTATCTAAGGAAAACGGCGCCCGGGGCAAGCGCGAAAATTGCGCCCCTAATTTCTGAAAAAGTGTTCAACCCCAACCCCATCCCGGTAGGGACTTTAACTCTTTGCTTGCCACAGAAATTCCCTGCCCATAGGTTTGTACGCGAAATATGTGCAAATTCTACTCATTGGCACAGGAAGGGTTAAAAAAAGTCTACATGATATACTTTTTCAAGCAGGGGTCTTTTGAGGGTGATATAAATGTAATAAATTTAGATATATTTTGGCGAACGAGCCGAAAATTTTTGTATATTTCCGCGTCATCATCACGTTCTGTTCTTATCTTTGTTTTATTTTGATAAATTTTAGCGAGCGAGCCGAAATTTTTTTGTATTTCAGCTTACAAAACATGGAATTCTTGTCATTTTTTGCTTATTAAATCTTACAATTCTAATCAAGATATAGTGACGGCCTTATAGATAACGATTTATACCTACAAACTGAGGACTTGTAAAATAGTCCAAATTATATTGTTGTATGCACGAGTGAGCCGAAATTTGTATATTTCCGCGCCATCATCACGTTTTGTTCTTATCTTCTTCTCTTTTTTTTTGATAAATTTTAGCGAGCGAGCGCAGCGAGCGAGCCGAAATTTTTGCATATCAGCTTACAAAACATGGAATTCTTGTCATTTTTTGCTTGTTAAATCTTACAATTCTAATCAAGATAATAGTGACGGCCTTATAGATAACGATTTATACCAACAAACTAAGGACTTGAAAAATACTCCAAATTAGTACGCACGATTGAGCCGAAATTTGTATATTTCCGCGCCATCATCACGTTTTGTTCTTATCTTCTTCTTTTTTTTGGATAAATCTTAGCGAGCGAGCGTAGCGAGCGAGCCGAAAATTTCTCTATTTTAGCTTACAAAACATGGAATTCTTGTCATTTTTTGCTTATTAAGTATTACAATTCTAATCAAAATATAATGACGGCCTTATAGATAACGATTTATACCAACAAACTGAGGACTTGAAAAATACTCCAAATTAGTACGCGCGATGGAGCCAAAATATGTATATTTCCGCGTCATCATTACGTTTTGTTCTTATCTTGTTTGATTTGGTTTTTTGCGCCCCCCCCCCCCCGTATGTTCGACACCTTTGGCGCCCTCGTTTGATCCAATGGGCGATCGCTTCAAAATGAAAGAAATAAAATTGCAGCCGCTGCTCCGTGTAATATTTTGCCTTTTAACGATGGCATGTGTGAACACAATATACATTGTCATTTTGTCCGCGTCATCATCACGTTTTGTTCTTATCTTCTTTATATATATATATATATATATATATATATACATTTTGGCGAGCGAGCGCAACGAGCGATCCGAAATTTCAGCTTACAAAACATTGAATTCTTGTGTGAACACAATAAACATTGTCATTTTTTGTTTTTATCTTGTTTGATTTGGTTTGGGCGAGTTTTTTCTTTCTCTTTCTTTTTCTTTTTTTCCTTCGTTTTTTTTTTTCCTTTTTCTTCTTCGTTTTTTTTTTTTTTCTCGTTTTTTCGTTTTCGGCGCCCCCAAAGGAGTGGCTCCCGGGGCACGTGCCCCCCTTGCCCCCCCTTAGATACGCCACTGGATTACACACAACATTACTCAGATAGACTCCTGAATCGAACCCGGGTCATTCGGATCTGGAGGCAGACGCGCTACCGACTGAGCCAAATCACCGCCCTATTGGTTATTCCGAATGGTCATTAATCCGAAAATGAAATAAATGATTCTGAAACACACGAACTCCGTGCACCTCGATGGCGAAAACGAAATATGGTTCGTTAACAATTTTGGCGTTATTCCAAAGGTTCCAAATCTGAAGGTTCGTTAATTCCAAAATGAAAAGGGGTTCATTATTCCAAAGGTTCGTAGATCCGAAAACGGAAAGAACGTACGAATAGACGAACCTTCGCAATGACACACCTTATTTCACTTTCGGAGAAATGAACCTTTGGAATAAAGAACCTCACTCCATTTTCGGGGAACCTTCGGAATAACGAACGTCTGGAATAACCTAAAAAGCAACCCTTTTGTCCGTAGAAACAAAACAAGAGAGGGCGCTTTGACCACCGTGTGTTTCTTGCAAGAGGGAAGATTACGTTTATAGACATGAAAGTTAATAATTTCGCAGGCGCACTGGAGGAACTAGCCCTCCTGCTGGCGACAGACCTCGGAAGAAAGAGTCACCCTGCTCTACACGGAGACGTCTGGGGCGCGAGTTTTGCTGTCACGTGCTTGCGTTCAAGATAAACCATTTCTTGAATGGTCTCCGATCTATTTCCCATGTCAACACCAACATAAGGTTTAAAATGCGATGACACGATTTAAGACGTGCAATACATTACATTCCATGTGACCCTACTCATTCAGATCACTACGCAGTCTACGAGAAAGAAAATTATTATGAACGTATCCACTGTCTTCATTGAAATGTTTGTTTGTTTTTCACCGCAGGTCTACCTTTCCTCTTAAATTCATCGCTTTTGTACCTACGCACATCGATCTTTTTCTAATCGCCTAGGCATCTTAGTTTCTAGTTTCCTGATTTTCCCTTTGTTTACAGTTTCTGACAAAATATAACATCATAATCATGTTAGCAGACCTTTAGCGGCTTAAAACAGCAAACAGTGAATGCCTCAAAACTACACATGCTCACCAGTGTTTTTGTTTGTTTGTTTGTTGTTTCTTTACGCAATCCTTCAGCATTACTTTGCAGTATAAGGCGTCAGGCGTACGTGTTCCCTTAACATAAAAATTAAATGCCAACGCTGTAAAAAGTTGGGTGAGACGAGGGGGGGGGGGGGAGGAGGTGCACCAGAGAGGCTCCATTCACCCCCCCCCCCCCTTCCACCACCCCTACTTGAAATAACAAATGCTTAAAACATTCATATTTATTATGCAGATGCTCCATAATGTTACTTTTTTTGTGTAAAATAAATAAATGTGACGACGTCAAAGTTTATGGCACTCGAGACATGGGGAGTTCCTTCTTCACATATTAACTTCCCGCTTATGGCCTGGCACCCTGAATACACGCTGTGAGTGTGTTGAATATCATCAAACACTCAAAAATGAGTGCGCATCACGGAAAGAGAATTAGATGCAGGTAGCCTGATAAAGTATGCCGTAATGAGAGATGGTGTGGGAGATGTGGTGATACGTCGAGAGAGGCTATGGGTCCAGAGTTCACTCTGTGATGGTCGTATATGGAGACGTATCCAAACAATGTCTGGATCACGAGGACTAGGCCATCATGATTGAGATGCCTGTTGGTATCTGTCGCAAAGCCTGATCAAACACCGACACACTAACGGCGGGATTCATGATCAGAGGGAACAGTTTCCTTGTGTATGCATCTATCGGTTAGGATCAAGAACGCCCCAGTAGTGACCGTTGACCAAGAAGTCCGGTCTCTCCGAGTTCACTTTCGTGACAAGTAACGGCGGCATCGAGGTAAGTACATATTACTGAAACGTTGCTTCTACCTTAATATTTTCCGCTATCTGATTACAAATACGAGAGGACGCACATCGTCGGCCCTGATTCAATCCAAAAACAACGTTTAGCAGACAATTTTATTGAATCGTGCCAGCGTCGATGCCATTGTATACGTTGTACGTGATATTTTTAAATTTCCTAACAAGGTGAACGGCTTCGAAGGTATGATGCTAAACGTCACCGCTCTAATGATTCTGCTGTATAAAGTAGCCTGCTTATATTTGACAAGTATACAGAATAGTGTCAGTGTTCAATGTGGTTGAAGTAAACATGTAACCCTCAACGTTTAGAGTATTTGTTTAACATCTTTATGTTTCTTACTCTGACAACATTCGAGATTCATAGGTGGGGAGGTATTGAGAGCCAAAAACAAAACAAAAAAGTTGTATTCTGTATTTCTATAGTCATAAATTTTCCTGTCTCTCTGATAAACACTTTTTTTTTTTCGTGTTTCAAATCAGTACAACAATTTCGGACACGTTTGTTGTCTTGTAGTAAACACTAGTTGCTGGATTCTGCTCTAACAGAGGAATATCTGTCTGGAGAAAAATAGGCTTAAATACATTCATTGCAATTATACGTGAGATTGATCAAGCTGATACTCCTGAAGAATCTCGAGATATTTTAATTTAAAAAAAAATTTATTCTTGTATTGTATTCTTTCGGTGCTAGGAGGTCAACTGTTAGTTTTACTTAAAAAGTTCTAAATCATGAATTATTAGGTTTGGCTAATCTTATGGAAAAGGCAAGATACATAAAAATATAATACAGATGGATGTGTATTGTATATGTGATTTTCACATCAGATGGTATCGTATCGTTGAAATATCGGCTAACATTGGCACACGCGAACACACATTTTCGTACGAACACAAAGGCACATTCTAACTATCTGTACGATTGACAATAGCTCGTGGTATTATGTAACTAGAAGTTAATGGGCAACTCTAGCTAGATGAACAATAATGTGGTGAGACACTTGGCGATCTAACAAGGTCAGCAAGGGGCGTTTCTGTTGACAATTCCTTGTTTCAGGGGGATAGCTAGATTAGCTGCAGGGTTCTGGAACATATAGTGAGATACTGTGTATACATACATACATACCTACATACATACATACATCCTTACTACCACTACTACTACCGCTACTACTACTATTACTACAACTTCTACTACTAATGATAATGATGATAATAATAATCATTATTATCATTATAATATATAATTATAACAATGATAACAAAGGACATTCACATTGCTCACTTTCTATGATAACATACTCCACTGTGCATTACAAAATAAAAATTATGACATACACTGGGTGGTGCTTAAGGCTTAACGGTGCACCACGTATTCTTTCTTGGGTATGTATGTGGCCCTGAAAAGGACGTACCCACTCCCGACGTTTGGGCAAACATGTTCTTGCTGTTTTTAAGAGAAT
Source organism: Diadema setosum (assembly GCF_964275005.1). Lineage (NCBI taxonomy): Eukaryota > Metazoa > Echinodermata > Echinoidea > Diadematoida > Diadematidae > Diadema > Diadema setosum. The sequence continues at coordinate 13,914,655 of NC_092698.1, forward strand.
GAGTAACTGGAGGGAAAATCCAGCTTTAAATATTCATTCTTTTGAAAAGGCTAGAACATTCTTGCCGAAACGTCGGGAGCGGGTAGGCCCTTTTCAGGGCCACATATTTCATAGGCTACCCAAGCATGGATACGTGGTGCACAGTTAAGCCTTCTACCATCTACTCTGTTCTACCGTCACGGAAGACTTCAAAGATTCAATATGAGATGCATATTTTAAACTTATGTAGCATCTTAAAAAGATTGTTTTTACGATTTGAGAGCAGCATGCATGAATGCCCTGTCATCAAGGGTGATTTTTTATTTCACTGAAGAATATTTCAATAGTATCTGATCTTGATTACTTCAGAGATGGTTCAAGGTCCTGTTTTACCTTTGGGAACAGTGATTTAAAAAAAAATGTTCAAGATATCACATTTGATGCATATGTGTAGGTCTGTGTATCATAAAACATCCTACCATACAACATTTTCGCCATAAAACCTAAAATATAAGGAGATATCGGTATTTTCTCCATTAAACCATAACTGTAGACGGTTTAGTCTGAAAACATTTTTATTGTAACTATTGTTCACATTTTCTGTATTTAACAATACTTAACATTGACTATGGATTCAAATTTTTACAGTAGTTGTTTCTATCCCACACTCACATTTTAGAACTATTATAAAGCACTAATGCTGGGTTTTTGTTTCATCTGCAAGATATTCATATAGGTGGGGGGGGGGGGGGTTATTGAGCGCCAAAAACAAAACAAAAACATTGTATCCTGTATTTCTATAGTCGTATATTTCCTGTCTCTCTGATAAACACTTTTTTTTTTCGTGTTTCAAATCAGTACAACAATTTCGGACACGTTGTTTGTTGTCTTGTAGTAAACTCCAGTTGCTGGATTCTGCTATAACAGAGGAATATCTATCTGGAGAAAAATAGGCTTAAATACATTCATTGCAATTATACGTGAGATTGATAAAGCTGATACTCCTGAAGAATCTCGAGATATTTTAATTAAAAAAAAAACCAAACAAACTTATTCTTGTATTGTATTCTTTCGGTGCTAGGAGGTCAACATTTAGTTCTACTTAAACAACTTTAAATCATGAATTATTATAAAGCACTAATGCTGGGTTTTTGTTTCATCTGCAAATGGTAAATTACGCCTTTGAGTGTTTGAGATGACGAGTTCACTTCTACAAGTTCTTGTATGGTAATTCTACAAGTTCTTTACAGGGCTGTTACAAATTGATAAAACAATATGATTTGTGCAATCTATGATTGGTATTTGTTTCACCTTTTTGTTGAATAGAAATAAACGAAAGATGATGAAATTTAATCATTTGTACACTGGTGCTATGCCATGAATAACTCTGTATTACTATATTGACAAAGTTTCGAACATAATTCTCTGTTTTACAAGTAACCAAATCAACTCACGTACAATGAGAAAAAGCAGAAGAATTGCAAACTTATCTAGCACATGCATTTTCATTTCATTTATCTTTTTCATCTCCAACAGAACTTGTAAATACATTTTTCCTTCCACATAAAATATAGATACATATATATGTAAATATTACAAAATACGATGGAATATATAGATATACAAATGATAAGGTGAAAAAGAAAAAGCACACACACACACACAAAAAAAAAACATTCTGAAGTTACGAAAATGCAGGAGATGGGGAGGAATGCTGAAGAAGTAAAGCTTGTAGGGTGCATTCCCCCATACATTATAGTAACATCTTATATCATTGATCTTCTACTTGGCACATGAGACTAAATTTACAAAAAGAATTACACAAACTACTGATAAAAACCTAACTAGCCCTGGACAAACACCCAGACAAATCCACAAACTAAGTGGCTGTCACGCAGAAAATAGAACAGGAAAAGTAAGACAGAAAGATGAAGAAGAACTGAATACATGGTTGGAAAATAGAAAAAAACAAAGTCGATTGAGAAGACGAAAAGTGATGAGTGAACGGAGCCGCTAAGTCATACGCATAAAGTGAAAGTAAATATTACTGTACTTCTACATTAAATACAAAATCAACAAAATTTTGTCCTATATTAACTTTTGAGTATATATATATATATATATATATATGTATATATGTATTTATATAATATTCAATGATGACGTTCGAATGAATTCTTATAATTCTAAAAATGAATTCTTCAACTTAACTTTAAAACAATTCAAACTTGGGGCCATTTTTAAATGATCACTAAGTTTATTCCAAAATTTTGGTCCAAAAATGTAAATGTGGATTGAGTGAATATAGTCCTGGTTAAAGGCAAATGAAATTCATTAGAATGACGAGTTGGGTATCTGTGGAAAGAATTATTCTTCACAAACGTCCAAGTGAAAATGGGAGGTAATAAATTATTACTAAATTTATACATAAATTGACCAAGATGATAATGATAAATATTATTTTCAAAAAATAAAACGTCAGTATGGGATCTCCAAGATACATTGCAAATTATACGAAGGGCTTTTTTTTTCTGCTAGGAGACGTAGCAGTCTGTCAAGATGCATTGAATGAGTGTTTCCCCAAGTTATAATACCATAATTAATAAGGCAGCATCAAAGTTGAGTATAACATAAGGAGGGTGGGAATGGAAAAATAAAACTTTACTTTGTTTATAACTCCAATATCACAAGATATTATATGACAAATATTATTAATATGTGTCTTCCATGAAAGTTTATTATCAATTGTCAATTCTAGAAACTTCATTGATGCAACTACATCAATATCAGTATCATCTAATACAATATTATTTGGAAGATTATCCAAAGAATTACTAAACAACACACATTTGGTTTTGAGAAGGTTCAAAGACAATTTGTTGGATCTTATCCAATAAAGCCACTTTTTTAAAGTTCTGAATTTAAGGTATCCACCAAATTGTGGGGATCCGGTTGTGAAAAGAAAACACATTTGAATCGTCTGCGAACAACAGAAAAGACAAAATATGAGAAACATTATCATATCATTTATGTACTTTATAAACAAAAGAGATCCCAATAAAGTGCCTTGTGGAACACCGTAAGTAACAGATTCCTTTGTGGAACTGTGACAGGATAAAGATACAAATTGTTTGCGATCAGTAAGGTAGCTCCTGAACCACTCCAAAAATTTTGACACCGTTTGCCTAATTGATCAGTCTTGTCAGGTAAATCAAGAAATAGCTGCTTCAATAATCCAATCTACTTGTGACGAATGCACGAATTATTTATTATTTTTTTTTGTAGGCGTATTTCCCCTTGTCACGTAACTTTGAAGTTTGATAGATGTTGATATATATATATATATATATATATGAAGGGGTCGGTGCAATATAGTGCTAACCCACACAGTAGTCATTTTGAGATAATCGCTGTTGAATGTTTGGAAAGTCCATACATTGTACATTAATAAAATATATATGAATGCATGCATTTTTACCATCTTATTGGTTGAATCCAAATATGATATTTTCACGGAGGTTAGAGTGAAGGATAAGGATTATGAAAATGCATGTAACTCAATTTTGACAAAAGTGTGGGTTAGCACTATATTGCACCAACCCCTTCATATATATATATATATATATATATATATATATATATATGTGTGTGTGTGTGTGTGTGAGTGTGTGTGTAGATAAAAATCATGCTAAGATTAGCACAATACATAATGTCAAAAATGTCTCTCTTTCTTCTTCAAACACAGACATAGATTCACATCACATTACGAAAGGTTTTTTGATCGGTTTTCAGATTTTTTTTTTCTTCTTCGTACCTGGCAACAGGCATTTCTGTTAAAGATGACAACTTGCCAAGATCAGCTACGTGGGTTTTTGCTGAAGGCGCTTCTCGTCATGGCGATTCTCAGCGCCGCGGGAGCCGCCCCGGACCCAAGCGTCTGCATCCCGAAGCCACCCACTGGAGAGGGGCCGCCCTTGCCGAAACTCCCAAGCCAGTACACATTGAGAATCGAGGGTAGGTCATGCTGGTGTCTCTTTCTTCCAGTAGCTCCACATAGCTCTGTGCATTCTTCCCTTTGGTCTTATTCAGATGTTATTGTTTGCTTAATGATTGTTCGATAAGATGACACAGTGATTGTACGTTAACACTTAATACGAACACGCGCATGATTATAACTGCTTTATACATTATACATAGAATGATATTTTAGTTTGTCTTTTTGAATTACTTTGTCATTATCATAACTTCCTCTGTGTGTGTGTGTTTTTTTTCCCCAAAAAATAATGACAGTCTAAATTTGTTGTCCACAGGGAATATCGTAACGAAGAACTATTCCTTGGAGATGCAGGAATATTACGATGAGCCGGGGAATAGGGGTGCTGCCGACACCCTCTCACGAGGTTTTGAATCTCACACCTCGTATGACTATAAGACAGGACAGTCTATCACGACGTTTGGTAATACTTTTCTTTGTCTTTATCACCATTTTGTACTTACATGTATGTTGTTTTGTGTTTTACGCTGCCAAACAGTTCAACGTGTGATGAGTTACTTGGTTTGTTCTTTGTTGTTGTTGGTTTTTTTTTTCAAATTTCTACGTTGTCTTTATTTTAATACTAGTGCTCTCTTCAAATGTGGGAAGGAAAAACAAATTTTGCTACCGGAAGTTATACAGATGTATACGGAAATTACTACTTCAGTGGATTTCCGAGAAGAAAGGCACATTATGCTATATAATATCAATAATATTAATCAATATGCCATCAAGTTCATCGATATATTTTAATAATGTTTTGATTTCGGAGTACATGTGTTCTCCGCTATAAAGACGTGTCTAGCCTCTCAGTACATAGATGGAATTAATCCTCATTACCCACTGCTGCTTTTTCGTCATTAGTCTGAAATGAGATTCATGAAATTTGCTGGGGGCATACGTCCAAGTTGGACACCCACGATTCATACGGCCCATGAGCTAGACACTATAAAGAAAACAGGCCCAAGAGCAAGATACTACGAAAGTAAGGCCTATGTGTCTAGCTCGTGGATCGTACAGCTCGTGGGCTTATTTTATTTGATGTCGGGTTCGTGGGCCTTGTTCATATCCAGCTCGTGGACTGTATGACTCCTGAGTTGTATGAATCGTGGGCCGTTTGACTCGTGGGCAGTATGGCTAGTGGGCCGTATGACTCGTGGATGTCTATCTCGTGCGTGAAATGCACCCGATTTTCTCTGATATAAGTGATGGCACTCGGGAAGACCCATTCTATATCCAAGGTTGTGTCTGTCTTTCTCGCCATAGGTCATCGATGCGTTGTTGCCAATATGTCAACCACACCGTTCAATATTTACGGATTCAAGCTCGAGGACGGTTCTCCTCACATTGGTGGCGTGAATGATGTATTTGTGTTCGGAGGAAAGGTAAGTCGAGACAAGGAGCCGATTAACTTTATCATACGTTGTTGAACGTATTTAGACAGCACTGTGGGCAGGCGAGTGGAAAAAAATACACAGGAACCTTTGGCTCTCTGAAGAAAAAGGAGTTCCAAACAATAACCTGTAAAAAGCAGGGTGAGGGGGAAGGGGATGGTGGATGGCAACGTGGATGGGGAGGGGAAGAGGGGGGAGTACCATTGACCCTTGACACAAACAAGAGCACAAAATCCCCCACCCCCAAGCAGCACCCCTTTCTCATAAAACACACACACACACATGCACACACAACACACCAAATATGGTCCTCGGCCTCTTCATAGTGCATTATGGCTGTAGGGAAGTGTGAGTGCGTATATGTGGGTGTGTGTGTGGGGAGGGGGGTCCCTAAAAAACCTATGAAAATCTAGATTTCTCGGGCATTATGTTGTGATAATAGTAGTAGTGATGTTCATAATAATGATATAATGATGTTGAAAGTATTCTTTTAGTTGAGAGAATTACACAATTACTGGTGCTACATGTTTTCAAAACAGCTTTCCTTCTTCGTCAGAGGAAAACCATTGGCTTAGAGTAGATGCTTATGTATTCAAAATAAAAATATTACTTTCAGAATAATATGTTTCTTAGTGCAATACAATTCCGGAAAGAGGTTATTTTTCTATCACATTAATCTTCTTTCCCCACTCCAAGTACAACGAGACCTACATCGGACAGGAGTACGTGCGTGGCATTTTGACCAATCACTGGCAGAATTGTATGTACATCGAGAGCGCGAATCAGACTTACCTGCTGGACTACTACTTCACTCTTCCCGGCCAACACACAGCGGGTGGCGGCGAGCAGATTCCAGTCCGAGCTACCATCAACGGAACGGGTGAGGCGATATTATGATAAGCATAACTGACCCACTGTCGCCATAGGCGATCATATGGGTGACCGTTTCAACCATATCATATTTCCAATAGTTCGTAAAGAAAAATAGAATTTTGATTGTCACAAATTATCAGTTTTTGGTATCGAGAAAATGCTGCTAACAAACAAAAGGATACCATGTAGTGTATTATTTAAATATTCGTGCACACCACTAAAGTTCCCCCCCCCCCACGATATCGATATGAATTTGTGAAATATCAAGTACTTTCATTAAAAGCAGTCAATTATGTAAAATGTTGTTTCACATTTTATCTGATGTCCCATCAAGTCATTTGATATATGAATATTGGTATTCGTGTCAAATCATGTAATTTTGTGATCCAAGTAATACCTTAACAAATATCACTCTATTATACCTATAATGTGTTGACAGAGCTAATCTCTTGGGTCTGCATGTTGAGAACTGCATCTGTATATCATAACACAAGGTCATGCATTCTTCACTTCCATAGTCTTGTTTCCTCTTACAAAAAAAAAAAAAAAAAATCAATGATATGAATTACACGCATTATACATCAATCATATATACGATCTTGGAAAACGCATCGCAAAGGCCAGCTGGTACTTTGGGTGTGGTTCTTAACAATGTAGTCACTACCCACCAGAGTTGTCGATCACAGATCACTAAATCTATCCTCATCATCCGCCTCTCTTTGATCAGAAATACTATACGAGTAAATTTCGCTAAGCAGAGTGAATAAATACACTTTTCAAAACCATGCCTAGGAAGGTTACATATTGCAGGAAGAAGTGTCGAGCATCCAAGTTAATATCTACCTGAGATATCATCATAGAGTATTTGATCAATTCAATTAGTATTTCTTTACGATAAGACGCACAGAACGACTTGAGTACTCTTTGGTACACTAATCGCTAACTCGTCATGGCTGATGTTTGCAGCTCAAACTTATGTACCGACTCCAAGTGGCGATTTCATCCCAATCAACGAGTGGCACAGTTTCTATCACGTCTACGAGTTCTTCGAAGTCATTCCCGGACCAGTGGAGGATGAACGCGCCTTTGAGGTAACTATGATGGTGATGATGATTGTTGAATATATTATTATTATTATCATTATTATACTGGTTATGATAATTATCATTATCATTATCAAAATTGTCAGCATTATCATGGTCAATATCTATAAAGCTGCCACAGGTTCCTTTTATAATAATATTACAATGATGTAGATTAGCTTACCAAATAACAAAAATCCGTATACATAGTCAGATTGAAATAAAACAAAACAAAGTAACACAAAGTATCATTATGACAAAGAATGAATCATCATATCACAAGCTTCTGACAATTCTTTTTTTCATTTATATGACAAAATTATTTTTTTAAACATATACACAAACACATGTGATAATGTGAGATCATGTTTACCTCTTTTCCTCTAAATTTAGTTCTGCAATATTCAATACTTGAGAGATTTCTGGTCCTTCTGTTATCACCACAATTGTACAATAAAAAAAAAGCAACAACAAACAGGATTATGACGTTAATAACGCCCAAGCAATAATATTCATTCCTGATTCGCATGCTAAATCTTAACATAATTACAGGAAAGCAACTGCTCAAATTTCGACTATACCCATTTTGGAGAAATGAACATTTATGAAATATATACGGATTTGTTTACTTTTTTCCCTACAAAGTGTACAGTAGTACTTCATAGTATTTGAGTTTCAACAAAGCGTCTTTCGTTTGACAATCTTCATTAATTTTCTTGTACTGAACCCCGAATTACCAGCCATTATTTGAAAAGAGTTTTGATAATGAAAAGGAAAAATCCCCGGAAAGGCTAACTGGCATTTCTGTGGACTCTGAAAACTGGAGTTGAGTATATAATTTGAACGTGATCCCCTTAAATCTGAATTCATTTGATTTCCGTCAGCCACCCCTCGGATATGTCTGTGAGAACCGAATCAGCGAACAGCCCTACCCCGACATGTTTGCCAACTTGGAATCATTTTCCATCGGCGTGGAGGTCGCTATACCGCTTGCGCAGAGGATCTACACTTTGTATGTAAGAAAGCGTTTCTGTTCATTTATTTACAATTTTATTTGTGCCCAAAATCAACATGAAAATTTTCATTGCAATCACTTATATTTTGTACTCTCCGAGTCTCTGAAATTATTCAATCATCAAGAAATTTTCATCTTATACACAGTTGGATGTCTTGAGCCATACGTGTATGTTAATTTAATTCAAGTGAAACATCAAGATGGGTTACATAATTATATTATATATCATGTCTTGTTCATTTCAGAAAATATCTGCGATTCACTTTGAGATATGTGCTATGAATATCATACATCAATGCTCCGTTCACTTAGTTTGTGATGTATATAATTCGATGGCAGGAATACTACAACTACCCAGGAAACATCGTGGCCTACCAATATCAACCTTGGGGACTGACAGAGCCACAGGATCCCATCAAAGAGGTACATGACTACAACCTCGGTAAGTCACGAATCTTGAGTTATTTTGCCTGCAGCTACCCTATGACCGCCTCCAAAACTGTCGCATATATCACTTTAAGCTTTCCACATCTAAATGATTCTTGCGTCAACATGCTGGAAGATGTGCTCTAGTGTGAAAGTGAAATCAACATCAACACAAACACACACACAGTCACACTGTCCACACCTGGACAAACACTTAGATAAAAGAAAATCAAGACTTTCATGTAGATTCTCCAGTTTAATTCAATTCTGTCCAATTGAATCTAATTCAATGCAATTCGATTTAAAACTATAAAAGTAATAGTAATTCATAATAAGGTGATAAAAATTATCGAGATAATAATATAGCAAGATGATAGTACGTGTAAATATCATTCATCTTAACCTCACAATTTATTATGTGTTTATATCATATTTTTTATACATAATGTGTAGAATATTTGTACACTTTTTTGTTGAAAATGGCACGAATAATGTTATGAAATGAAACGAAATGAAACATCATAAAGATGTAAAGATCTACAGTAAAATATCACATTTTTGTTTTTGCTTTTTCTCTGTGCGGTCACCATCCAAATCAAGTTCCGTTTGAGATGTAATTTCTCCCTTTTCTATTTCTGCATCGTCTTTGAAATACAGGTCTTAGTTTCAAAATCGACCTCGTGAAATCAACATGCGCAATTGGTCCGATTCCGACTTACTCGGGCGAAGCGGGCAGGTCGGATGACGAGCACGTGTACTTGCGTTCCATCTCTAGTTTCTTACAACTTGGCAAGGTTAACTGGGTGTACGAAGGCAAGGTACGCTTATATACACACCAGTGTTCAATATTTACTATTTTCTGTGTTGGTTTGGTGTTTCTGCCACTAAAATATTAATGACGAGCCCTGTATGTGTCTATGTATGTATGAACATTTCATGTTCTTATCGCTTAGATGGATTTATAGCACGGATTTTTCAAGAGCGCTACTCCTGAAAACAAGAGTTTATAAGCAGAGAGGTGAAGATTTGTGGTATAATTTTTCTTCTTATGAGTTAGAGGGAGACAAGATGAAAAAAAAAACAACTACTCATATTCCATAACTCTACTCAAGTTTCCAACTCACAATAAAGGTAAAGCATTCGAAAGATTTCTCTGCCAATAGAGAATTTTTGACCCGACTGTAAGAAGAGGTCAATTTGCCCCTTGTTGTGCAGGGTGTCCAGTATTGATCATTATTTCATATATAAAAAGAAAATAGGTATAGGCAATACACAACACACATGACGGAACTTACTGCGCATAAATAGAGATTGACGTATACTCAATGTTTGGGTACGAAACAAAACATAAAGAGCTTAGTTACATGCTAGTTTGACTTCAACTCCCAATGTACCCTTGGTGTCTTGGGGTTATACGGGGTATTATTCGAAATATGAATAAAATCATAAAAACGAGGAAGTACGACAACCATATAGGTGCATTACACTGTTATTGCAGTCATATTTCCATTAGTGTTTATGTCCACATGTCAATGGTCCAATATTCCAAATTATCCTAAAATACTATCACGTATTTTTATCTCGCTCTTTACTTCATATTTGATGTAGTCAACATACCGGCAGATTCCAGTGGAATCATGGATCGCGCGAATGTACAACTACCCGGTGGCACCGGGAATAGAATCTAATGTGACTTTCGAGTACTTCTTTGCAAACGTGAGTGAACAGGCATATAGGCCTACTCAATATTTGTATTTGTATTTGTATTTTATTCGACTCTTCCGACCCCATTCCGGGGTATGAGAGTACAACACATAAATACAATATATGGTCATTACAATATCAAAGAATACATGTTTGCGATATATTACAATGATGTATATAAAATAGTCTATCCCTACTAAACATGTACAGTGATATACAAATTGGCAAGCAAGGTTAACTAATCGTATGAACCATACGACCAAACAATCGTGATATACAACTACTAGAGATCGAGTATCACTGGATGCTTAATTTTTCTACCACTACGAGTTACAATATTTTCTTTCTTGACTAAAGTTATTATTTGTGTAAAAGAGTATCACTTATTATTCAGAATTATGCAAGTAATATGCGCAGCAATTCAGAGGTAAATATAGGTGTACATTCAAAAACATGCGGAGTTTACCTATCACTTTAAACACAATTAACCTTTGATACAAGTTCTCTAGAATGCACCTGCTGAAAATAGGCGGATTTCCTATTTGATAAAGCACTCTCGTATTGGTATCAAAATCACAAAGTGAACTTTTCCGTGAGCATTTGTTTGCTCCGACCTCTTTACGATATTATACTTTCTAATTCTTCCCCCGAGGCACATTGGAAAAAAAAAAGAGAAGAAAATATCCCGACATAGTGTAGTTTACTGTCATGAGCATGCTTTTGATGCAATAGGTATGCTACTCGTATGAATGTTACATTCTAATGCGTTTGATTATTCTCCCTTCTGTGACGTAATTAGGAAAGTTGGAGTTCGGAAGCCGCGCTGCACCATGCAGTCAATGAAATTCCCATCGCTGTTGATGTGTCAGTTTCTACAAGGGTAAGAAAATACAATTATGTAGATGATAATTCGTTTCCTTCACAAAGGATTCACCATCCCTTTGATATCTGCGAAGATTAAACAGGCTATCATCATTAGTTAGGGGCTGTCTACATTCTTAATACTGTATCTGATACTGATTCACACATGTAGGGGAGACCGGGTCTAGTTGTTACAATTTTCACATTTTTAGGTCTGTACAAAAAACGAATAGAGGAATCGGCTTCATTTTTGCTGTGAGGATACCTTATTTCCTCCTTTACTTAAAAACAGTACAAACTTTGGAAGTCCAGATAATATAAACAAGATATTACGTAATTAATAAACACAAAATTTTGTAACAACTTTCCCCGATGTTGGGGTAGGTTGTTACAGCACATGGGGTACTTTGTTACACCGTAGAAAGTCAACTCAAATCGGGTAATGCAGATCTGACGTGTTAGGTAATTCTTAATATTAACCTGTCTGGGTGTGCATGTTAGCCTGTGCTGGGGTGTATGAGTGTGTTGGGTGTCTGTGTGTGTGTGTGTGTGTGTGTGTGTGTGTGTGTGTGTATATACAACCATAAATTCAATTGAAAGTGCATTGGGGTAAGTTGTTACACCACTCGATTCTCCAGACGGGTCAAGTTGTTGTAACAACTTGACCCAGTGCGTTTTCAAAAACTTTTCACACGTGTGGCCAATAAACAATCAAACATCACGTGTTGCTACTTTCACCAAAAGACAGCCAAAACACGCTTCTTTCAACCACATACCCATCACTTACTGGAGAAGAATGGATTTGGTGTAATAAAGAAAAATCGAATTTTTCAAAATTTTACTCGGAGAGGTAAAAAAGTGTTTTTTGGACCTACCTTCTACATGTGACGTCCAGGTAACGCCAGATTTCGCATGCAGAGATCGTTGGCTATACGTTTTGATTTGATATTACTTGTATAACGCCATCTTTTGATCATAATAGAGAAAATGACAGTGTAACAACTAGACCCGGTCTCTCCTACCTCATATTGTATCAGTATGATTGTTCATGCAATGTACTAATTATTTGGAATTTCGTTTTGTCTTCATCTTGGCAACGTACTCACCGTGCTGCAAAAATAAATGAATGCATAAATAGACACATGGATAAATGTACAAAGTAAATGTACCAGCCATTTTTGTTGATTTTTTAATAACAATAATTCCTTTGATTTTTGTCATATTCTTTTCTTTTTCCTGAGGGGACTGCAAAATACAAGCTAAAATCTTCAGCAGTCTTCCCCCTTTCCAACAGCCTTCCAAATTATCCCCATTGTTTGACACAAAGGTAACTAATTCCATGACTTAGTTTAAAGTTTGCTACGTTTGTCATGTAGAAATTCATTCATGGATGTAAATATTTGAATTGTTTTGTATTTATTATAATCAAATTGTGTCGATGAATGTATGTAAATTGGTTTGAAATGAAAAATAGATAAAAAGAAATTTAATGAAAATACACACAAAAAAAAAGAGCAAATGGTATTATAATTTGTCATTTGTGTGCAGGATAACATACCGGCATACACGAACTACATCGCGTCACAGAATTTCTTCGCGTTCAATTTGGGGGCCTTTAATCCGTATATGCACGACGTCAGCATGTGCTATGACTCATCCGACAGCAAAGAACTAGCCGTCAATATGAAAGACAAATGTGAGTTTGGTTTGGTGTAAGTTAAAGATGACTTGTCGGGGGATGTCTCCACTTTGCCCAATTCATCATGTAGTTCTAAAGCCACTAATACTAAACAAGCAGTTTACCTCATTGTTATGTCAAGTATTATGTCGATTTGTTTAATAAACGCATTCTAGCTTTACTCGGCTTGGGTAATTCCTGACTTTGAGGGTGAAAAGCTATCACAGCACTCTTTAACACTAAAGAGAGGAAGGCTAAAAGCTTTGGAAGATCGTCGAGAGTAAAAAAAAAAAATAAAAAAATAAAAAAAAAGAAGATGTTGTTCTCGAGTGGGAGTTCTACGGACTGGATGTCAAACCTAATCCACTTACCGAGTTGTAGTCTGTACGAATCAGGTTCTAACAATTTGGTTTCTTCTTTTCCATTGTTCATATTATCCGTTTACTTGCTTTATTTCTTTCAGACGTTATAATGAATTTAGACTAATGCATTAGACTTCTAAAATATAGTAATTTAGATGTTGCTCCCACTCTATCTGTTTTTTTTTTCTCTCTTCTTCCTCTTTGTGTAGTCCTTTATGATCAGTACGTCCAAAATAGTTCCAACTCGTTCTATTTTGGCGTGGTGAACAGTCTCGCTAGGGCAGCCAACGTCACGTCAAGTAGGATAACAAATCCGTTGGTAAGTATTATGTACCAGGAGCGAAAATGAGCAAGTAAAGTAAATATAGCAGGTCAAATACCGAACTCTCAATGGTACAGTCCAAGACAATGCTTGTCTCTCGTTTCATTCCTTCACTAACTTGTAAAAACTGTCAGTTTGTTTGCCGTTATTTACCTCTAATTTTCATGTGAAATTTTGGTAATCAAAGTTCACGCAAAAGCTAGACTCTGCTTTTGAACTCGAATAAGATGTTTACAGATAATATATTACTTAGTGTATGTGAGATGAACCGGTAAATCACAAAGTAATGTCACCACAACCCCCCCCCCCCCCTTTTCAATTCCGTTTCTCGATGTTCTGGTTGTAAAAGCTAATTGGATATTTCCATATTGACCTTATTATGTCCAATAATATGTCAAATTATGTCCAATAATAATTATATTCTTACAATCCCGTGTTTGTTCCGCTTTGTCGTAGGCTGTGGAAGGAAGCGACGGGATTATGACAATCTACTTCCTGTTGCTGGGGATTCCTCCGGTAGAGGGCGACGTTCTGAATGTGACCCAGCAAATCACCCTCGAAGACTCGTATACAAAACTGGAAACGGCCGTCAATACTGGTCTTATGATCACATTCCGACATCAGGCAGAGGTACAGTGATACGAAAAGTCAAGTGACGTCATAATTCATAGATCTATCTATGTACCAGTCCTATTATAAGCAAATCTAGGTGTAATAGAAATGCAGGAGACCATTATCACTGTATGATAAGTAAATGCTTGACAAGTAACAGCGTATAATACGCTCATAGATGATCCAGTCACCACTCACTGATCTGATGCCGAGTGAGGAAACAAAATTGAATGCGGAATGGTACATTGTGCCAACTGTAGAGAGTTTGTGTGTAAAAAAAGCGAAGTGTTGTGTGTGTTTAAGAATGTTAATGATTATGTTTGTTATATATGCAAAGTTCGAGGCCATTTCTTGAATACTGAGAGTGAATATATTTAGTTAGATATATCTAGTTTCATCAAGGGATCTACAAGTAGCCTTCATTGAATGTCAAAACAGTGTTATCACACTTGCTTAAACTTACCTACTATCACTAAATTCAATCTATGTATGCTCTGCAATCTTCATTAGATGGTGAGTCTAGAGGTTGCGAGCAAAACTCTTCGTGCCGATTTCTACGAGACATCCACCTCGTCCGGATATTCTGTGGGTGAGTTAAACCGCGCCTTCTTGTGTGATCAGCATCAACAATGATGATTCCTTTTATGATGATGATAATAATAATAATAATAATAATAATAATAATAATAATAATAATAATAATAATGATAATAATAACAATGATAATAATAATAATAATAATAATAATAATAATAATAATAATGATAATGATAATAATAATAATAATAATAATAATGATAATAACAGGAACAACAATGATACCAAAATAATGTAACATAATGATACTCCGCTCAATCCACTCTGAAGAATGCTCATGCATAATGAAAACAAAAAGATTTAAGTGCATCTTCAATCACCTATGTTTCCTTTATCATTATTTCAAATGATTTCTTACACAAGAGACATGACCAGACGTAGACTCTGTCCATATTGTATTAATAATTTAATTCAACTCTATACCTACGTTGAATTACCTTGCGAGTGAAAACAATCTAATAATGCTGGTCGGTTTGCCCCTGTTAATTCCCTTCATAAAGAACGTCTCTTCGGAATAATCATTCATCCTCGAACTTCGTGGGTTCAAAACTTTTTTTTTTTTTTTGCGAGCAGCCTGGAGCCATGATAACTAAATTGTCTTTTTTTAATATAGCCTTTTTATGACAGAATATAATAAACAGCAACGTATATAAATTTGGTTTACTGTATACTGAATACTGCGTATTCTTCGTCTTTCTCCTCACCACATCTATCTCTTTTTCCATCCAACTTCCATGACAACTCCCCCCGCCCCCCCCCCCCCCCCCCCCGTTTCTTCGACTGCATGCTTGTCGGTTTCACTCGCCGCAGGAGCTCTGGTGGGAATGGGAATTGGAATGTTTGTATGCGGCGCCCTCATCGTCGGAGCTGTATTTTTCGCGATGTCCCGGATGTCGAAGGGACCATTTTCTTACAAGACCCAGGAATAGAGAGGAAGATTGTCTATAATAGGAGGGGCAGTGCCATGAAGCAAAAAAAAAAAACAAAAAAAAAAACCACCACCAACAACAACAACAACAACAAACAAAAATCGCCACAGTGATGTGGCCAGTTTGCGGATGTCTGCCAGGC
>NC_092698.1:13935663-14013163 GCF_964275005.1 Diadema setosum
AGTTGCGGTAAAGATCAATTTTCTTTTCTTTTTGCTTGTTAGCTGATGAAACCCGGAAGTGACACCAGAAAATGAAACTGCCCCCCCCCCCCCCCCCTTTCTAAAAACTTGGCGCCGGCCGTGTATAATTCTGATTTGTTTCTCGTAGTGACGAATGCGATTCTTCTTGAATTGTTTCAGTATTGACCTGGTATTGTCTATCTCTACACACACACACACACACACACACACACACACACACACACACACACACACACACACACACACACACACACACACACACACACACACACACATTATGCTCTGTTTGCTGCACAACTGATAAAACAAATTCCATTATTGTTTAAGCAACTACGTGACCACAGTCGCGCCTACGATACGCCCAGGCAATTGGCCACCTCCCTGGTATGCGCCTACATCATTTACTTCAGTGTTCTCGGGAGACTTATGACTGACGTCAGTGTATTTTTTTTTTTTCTCAATCTTGTTCCCTCTCGCAAGAACTTGAAATGAATGTGATAGTTGTCAATCATTCCTTGTGACCTGTGTGCAATACGTTGATCTATCTATCTCCGCGCTCATCGTTATTGCCTATAGTGAGGCGAAGGCGTGCAATCACATCAGCACAACATTTTCTACTCCTACCGTTGTAGAAAATGGGGTAATTGCTCAAAGAGTCATAATCATTGCTCTACAAGGTCTATATTATCATACAGACAATAACATTAATTAACAGATAGACACACACACAGACGCACACATGCAATTAACACACAAACAGAAAGAAGGTATTCGCGAGCATTATGTTTCTAATTAGTTTTCTACTGACAGACGAGATAAAACTGATTGGGCTGAGTTGTAAACGTAATCAGGGCATTCGGTCGAGTACATGAACTTGTTAGTCTAACGATGATTTTGCACTAATACCTAACTTACTCCATATCAGAGGCAATAATAATGGCATTTCCTTGTATCTCAAGGTCATTGTTAAAGTCGGTAGGAACCGATCAGACCAGCAAGTGCATGTAATTACTGTGATTTACAGTCGTTCGGTATTCTTGTCGCATCTAGATAAATTATAAATCCGACTATTCGTGGCATTGACTAAGGTTGTGAGTTCACGCATTTTACTCACTCGCATACACAAAGACGGGCGAGCGCGCGCGCGCACACACACACACACACACACAATTTCACACTTAGTGTACCATTCGTTAAATTTGTTTTCATTGTTTGTAATCACGACAAGGCTTACGAATAGACAAAAAGCCGGGCAATGGAACCGGATTTGTTTTAACCAATGTTTACAGAAATTGTTTCATATTGCTGATACTGTGGTTTCATCTGCATTAACATTTGTATACTGAAGTAAAGAATTCAAACAATAAGAAAACCTTTAACCTAGTGTAAACAATTCTAATACACGTATTCATACATAACTGCATCCTTGCAAACAGAAAATTATGAAAGTGTTTGCTTTGTCATCAAAACAATGATTTATTTGTTATAAAATTATCTATCTGTTAAAGGTACTAGCCCACATTTGCAAACCCACGAAAATCAAAACTGCATAAAACAGGTCCAATATGACTTCAAGTACAAGTTATAACAGTAACATACCTCACCTGTCGCTCTTTGTCTATACCATTCGATAAAAGAGAGAAAATCATCGTTTTAAAATCAATTTTCAAACCGGGTCAACCCGACCCAAAATCGAATTACGAGCGCGGGCTATAGCTACGTTCATTGTACATGTAACACGTACGTGGACCGGAGCTAGCGAGCGTATACGCATGCATACGGATTATGGTGCATTTTCATTTATTTTTATGAAAGTAATGGACTAAACATTATTGGAACGAAATTTTGCACAGGTGTTACTGCAATCATACCCAAACTCCATGCTAACTATGAGACCAATTGCTGCAGGTTTACAAATGTGGGCTAATACCTTTAAAGGGTAATATAGAAAGCGGGTAGAAACATCAAAATGATTTAATCCTTTAATATATCTGCCAATCTATCAAAATGTGTATACCGGTAGTTCCTGGCAAAATGTTCTGGTTCCATATGACTGTTAAAGTGAAATCCTTCGCCACTGCAGGGGGAAAAGACGCACATGTAGAGCAAGCGACATGGCCACTTCTAGTTCAATAGAAATGGCGACCAGAGAAGAGAATGGACCCGGGAGCACAGAAACAGAAGCTTCCAGCTCAATAGAAATGGCGACCAGAGGAGAAAATGACGTCGGGAACAGAGAGACGGAGGCTTCTAGCTCAATAGAAATGGCGACCAGAGGAGAGAATGGCGTTGGGAACACGGAAACGGAGGCTTCTAGCTCAATAGAAATGGCTACCAGAGGAGAGAATGGCGTTGGGCACAAAGAGACGGAGGAAACCGAGGTGAAAAAGAAGAGCGACACCAGAATCTACGTCTTCACTTTCAGCATCATCTTCCTTCTAGTGGCGGCAGCAGTTATCAGCATGTCCATCGTATTCACACAGAACGAGGACGAGGAGGTGTGCATAGACAACGGGCAGTTAATCATACCACCACTTGAAGAAGGTAGGATGAAAGCTGAAAATAATACAGTGATATTTGAGGCATATAGTGACGTTAAAATGTAATCTATGATTACAATACATGAGGTGTACTGGATAAGGCTGTGATCTTTCAAAAGTTGATGTCTTGAGGTCGAATCCTGCTAGGTGCTTACATCCTTTGGATGAATCAGTTTTCCCACAATGTCCCTTTTCACCCATGGGTATAATGATTGGGAAGTTGATAATGTTGCGTCGTTATAGTGGTTGCAGTCCGTTTTTCCGAATGTTCGTTATTTCGGAAAATGAAATAAGTTTCATTATTCCCAAGATTCGTTAATCCGAAAACGAAATAAGGTTCTTAGTTCCGCAGCTCCGTTAATCCGATAATGAAATAAGATCTGTAATTAAGAGGGCTCATTGTCGCACGTTGTTTTCATGCTCAAGAACAAACAAACAAACAAACAAACGAACAAACAAACCAAAACGAACATCTATAGGTATACGGAATTTGCGCTTTTTGGAATAACGAACCTTCGGCTTAACGAACCTTATTTCATTTTCAGATTAACGAACTCTTGGAATAGCAAACATCACCTGTGATAATGGTAGGGTACTTAGGGATAGTAGTGGTTACATTTAGTAGGTTTACAGAGGGTTAAAATAAAACATAGACATGAATAGAACTGAAGAAGGAAAAGCAATTACTGTTCATCTTTTCTTTTTCCCGTTGTTGATGTCCTGTCTATTTAAGATTTAAGATTTAAGATTTAAGAATAAAACCTTGGTGTTACCAATAAGTTTGCTTTCTCACTCGTCTCTAATGATAAAGCAGGCTTTACTTTGACTTGCATTCATGAAACATCTAATTCACAAATACGATGATATTGGTAGTAAATATATCAAAGAATCGTATATCATAAATCAACAACAGTTGCATTGCATTTCATTACAGTAACCGTCCAATTGTGAAATGTTCACGTCCTCTCTTCCCAAATATGACAGTTTACGAATATGTTATAAAAATAATGGGTTTTCTCTTTTTGACGAGTAAACTCATATACAATATATAATGCCATCTTTAATCTTCCCCTTCATCGGTTATTCTATGATAAATGTGTGTGTGTGTTTGTCTTGATCCTTCTTTTCAAATCATCAAGGCTTAAGTTTGACCCGCAATTAAGCAAGCTTGTTTTTATGCAGGTCCCATCATACTTCTTTATATTCCAATGGTATTCCGAATCATTGTGTAAGTGACAACTTTACTTTGTTTATAATATCTGTGCTCAGTATAAGAATGTTTAGTCGTATTGTATATTATGATGAATAAATGATATACTGAATATTCACCATTGTTATTGACACAATGATTGTTCTCGTGCTCGTTGTTACCATATATGAATTAGTCATGTGCTCATCTTCGCTCGATCCCGGCTACGGACCGAACACCACTTTGAGGTGGGGTTACAACGCCGACGAAGAAGCTTGTGTTAACTTTATCTACAATGGCTGCGGTGGGAATAGAAACAACTTTTACTCAAAAGATGACTGCAATTCAGTTTGCGGCGGTAAGTTGTTCAGTTTTATCAAATCATTCATTATATATAATTCTTCACAAAAACATAGAACGTATATATCTATAAGTATTCAGACGATAACAAACGCTCATTATGCATACACGCAAGCACTGATCAATATCAGTAGTGGAGTAATGACATGATCTTACGTCGCTCGTAAGGTTTATGGTAGAAAACTATTAATGGTTAAAAAAAAAGAATTAAAAAAGCAAACAAACCATGAAGTATTTCTCCTTCCTCACCACAAGTATTCCGAAAATAATATAAATTACTGAGTCTCGAGAACATTTCTTTTTCTTTTTACCTAAAAGTATTCAATCCTGGTCAAACGCCGTAAATGTGGCTGATTTATCACAATATTAAAATACACAACCAAGAAGTAAGACGAACAAATCATCCAAAATAAATCTAATGTACTCACTTCGTTATACACTTGGTTGGTGTATACTGACATATCTATCAAACGTTTCGAATAATTTCAAGGAGTCCATTTCCGTTTCCAAGCAGTGGGTTATCATTTCACTCAGGTGATGCCTTTTTCAACTTTAGACGCGGGTGGTCTACCCAAGACTTGTCGGCAGCTTCAAGACACGCCCTTCTCAACTTTGAATGTATCCTATTTATTCGGTGTGGACACCACTCTCTTGGACGTGGCGCCTCCAAACGACCGGGTCGGTACGCTTCGCGATGAGGGCGCCCTTCCAACGCAGCATTTTGCCTGTAACCAAATCAACCACGGTCCCCTTACCCCTATCCGACAATTCCCCCATTCTGGTAAATACTAGTGGTTTTTCATTCACTTCTTTGCAGCCAGGAGTAGCAATGAGCAATAGGATGTGATATCTCAATAATTTAACTGTTTGCCTAACATCTTAAATTGTTTTCCTAATTACGCCCTATGTATCCGATCGAGGACAAAATGCAGAAAAGTTATAGTAGGACTCTTACCTCATTTTAGTGATGCTATCTCCGAAATGACATCATCACCTTACCGGCATTACATGATTTCACACCAAAATCAGAAATGAGCTTCCCTTGTCGAGCTATTTTAATCGTTTAAGATACGAGGTTTCAGCGAGGATTCTTTCCACATGCGACCTTTACATATCGTTTTTCCATAGAAATTGATATTGATTTCATTCTGTCAATCTTTAAATTCCCATTTAAAAAAAGGGAAAAAGGAAAGTTTTTCATCTGTATTGATAATGAAATATTAAACGGTGATTATGAATATTTGTGTGTGTGTGAGAGAGAGAGAGAAGACGTCCACTGTGACCGCAGGAAGAAAAAGAAAGGTTCTGCGTATATTTTGAAGAGGTTCAAGCATCTCCCGATTCGTAAAGGAACTAAATCGGATGACATCATAACAGAAGATGCAAAAGGCGTATGCTTCCTCAGTTGCGATGTCCAACGATTTGGTGGTTCCGGAGATTCCAACATGTTGTAATTTTCGATGAGAATCAAGACACCTATTCATAGTCATAAGCAAGCGCGATAGTTTAGTACGACGTGAATCGCAAGCTCTCCTTCATGGCGTCATCAATCTTGGCCTGCTTCCGATGCAATTTTATGACGCGTTTGTGATGTCAACCGGTTCGTTGTCATGTCATCTTCTTTCTCAATATTAATCTACGGGTATAAGCTAACAAAGAATAGAATGTTCGTCAACTTAACATAAAGTTCTCCTTGTCTTTAAACCAGCGACCATGGATGCAGAGGGTGTGACTTACGAGGCGTACACTTTAGGTCGCTGGACTGATCCAATCCGCCAGGATCCCAGTTATCAGCTGACCCCCGGCCGGGAGGAAGCCCCATGGGAGAAGATGGAATGGTTCGGAGCTGGGATGAAGCAAATGGTGTCCGCCCCAGACAGCATGCCTTTGTCGATCTTCTCTGGTAAGATCATTTATCTACCATTATGATTTTTTTTTTGATAATCGTTTTGTCAATAAAAAGGTATATCACCCTAACTTCAATTTCAAACGCTGTTCGATGATATTTATGGAATAAGTTTTCATTACACTTCATTCCTCCTTAAGTGTTTAAAGAAACGTTGATCAGATAGCTGAGTCAATATTTTTTTCCTTTATCCTACACTGAGCAAGAAAACGAACAATATTTTAAATACCACCCCAAGTCCCCCCCCCCCCCCTCACTTCCACCAAGGTGCATGCACCCATCTATCTGATTTACTTGATGAAGTATAATCGTTCCTGACTCAATTTCTTGGATCAGGTGCGACCGGAATTCGGGTTGGGATCGCAGGCAATGAGGACGATCCAATTATGACGGACTTTGGAGAAATGTACGCTAATTTCCAGTACACGGACAGTCGTGGTGGGACCATGGAACTTCCCATAGTGCGAGGGACGGCCTTGTTAACGCACATCTTCAACGACGCGACGCCCGTCCTGACGCCATACTGTCTGAACGCCATCAACGGCCAAACGGCCACATCGGCTTGCCCCGAGGAGCCATCAGGTACAACTTGTACACCGTACTCCAGTAGACAGAGAAACAAACTACATGTAATTGACGCCAGTTTGCTACCTTTGTGAACCGTCATATCTTAAATGTTTGATTTGCATTTCTGTAGGTATCTATTAACGAGTATCTGGTTGACGGAGCTTTCATTACATTTTGTGTGTGTGTGTGTGTGTGTGTGTGTGTGTGTGTGTGTGTGTGTGTGTGTGTGATCAGGAAATTGTCTAATCTTAAGCTTTTATTGTTTTACGCGACCTATACAAAATACACCTAACTGCTCTTTGAGACTACTTTATCATAATATGATAAGACAAGCAATAACTTCTACAGTTTCCTCTCGTAGGAGAACACAGAAAATTGCGAGGGATTTTGTGTTAAATTATATGTGGTAATAGCCTTACTACATTTATGGTTTTGACGATATGTGCACTTTGCTTCTTGACTCAATGCAAAATCTACTGCCTTGGAGTCTCGCAACTTTAAGTTGACAATTCTTATTAACGATCCCTGGTTGTGATAATCATTCTTTGTCAACATAGTTGAAGACGCTGGAAGCGGCTACGTGGAGTCCTCATGCAATTCCACCTCTGAGGAGGTAACGCTTGTGCTACATCTAACCAAACCTATTCAGCATGTCAGCGAAGTTCAGTGGGTGGCCAGCGAGTCAACTGAGTAAGCAATCGATGGGACTTCGTTTCTTTGGGGTTCTCTTCTGCTTCAATCCCGATTCTTGCTGACAATGAAATTGTAGAATACACAAACAAAAGTTCTATATATCAGGTAGTATAGAGACTGAATGTCATGTCCTTTGTTGGTATACGAGTGCATTTTTATATTTTCAATACTTTTGTTGTATTACGCTTGTTTTTTATCATTCACTTCTATTGTCCCTTGAAAAGAAATGATGATGATAATGATAATAACAATGATAATAATAACTATATGTCTAATAACAATTTGCCCTGCATTGCACTGTTACCTCCATACCCTCACATAAAAAGGACGCATTAACACGTAGAAGAGCACAGAGCAAAATAATTACGAACAGAACATTTGGACTTTGCCGAAAAGTGCACATGTTCCTGAGAGAGATTTCCCATTAGCCATGACAACATGATATGATAACATTGGATCCTCCGGATTAAATGTGATTCCAAAATGGGTCTCTACAGCTACTATTGTTTCCATCAACAGCAAACTTATAACTTTCCGAGGATGACAAGACGGACGTCCAGAGATAGATAGATAGATAGATAGATAGATAGATAGATAGATAGATAGATAGATAGATAGATATGGAGAGAGATATAAGGGAGAGAGATACATGTAGGGAAAGACATGAAAGAGGGAGTGAGGGAAAGGGAGGGAGGGAAGAGATTAGTACAGTACTTATTACGATACTAGGAATGATGAAGATGATGAAGATAACCATTAATCATTTATTATGTCCACTTTTACAGTTATAATGTAGAAAAAAAAAACACGATAACAATATGGTCCTTCTGGAAGGTTACCGGTACTGCTTGTTTTTCTTTCATCTTATATAGATTTGAGTTCGATAGCGGTGGGTTTCAGACCTGCGATGACACGTGCTGCCTAATGTCTCCAGATGGCAAAACGGTGAGAATCGACCTTAATGGCGCAACATCCAATATGAGTTTCGCTATCAACATCCTCGGCAAATACGTGGTTCCCAAGCAGGACTACGTAATCAACTGGTTCACGAACCCCGTGAAGATCTCGTGTACGCACACGGCAGATGTGACCACGACCAAAGGCGAACAAATGCCGTCGTGGTTCTACGGCAGTGCAAGCATCGAGTCTTCGGGCTGTGCTCTGGACGAAACTTCCGGAGAGACCGTGGTTACGGTGACTCTTACTTTGACTAATCCAGCGACAAAGTTCTATGAGGTAACAAACTGTCATTTTTCCCTCTCGATTGGTCTTTTACTGACTACTCGTATTCGTACGCTTATGCAGTTATTGTTCAAAGCCTGCGTCTTGCCGAACCGTAACAGTGTGAGACAGCAAGAACAAAGTGGAATCGCTTTTATCAAAATCACACATCTGGGCCCCGTTTTATCAAAAGATAAAATCCATGTTAAATTTCCTCACCACACAGGCTGCCATAGACTTACAGTTGAAATCAACTATATAATCGATTTTAACTCTTCATTAAACAGGGCCCTGTTGTTATATCATCAAATCACGCTATAAAGACAGGTGACTTCATGTGTGTGTAGAATGGTTATACTGTGATGATAAAAAGACAGTCACAATAACTGAATTTCATTCAAAAAGACTCTGCCTTTCACTTCTCTGCTCGGAATGAATGAAAAGTATGCAGTGTATCCTACCGTCAATTCTGACTATAAACATTTACATGTATTTTATGTCTAAAGTCCTGTGTTTTAAATAAACGTGGAGAAGACAAATCTACCGCATCTTTTGTCTTGTTATATCTAGACAATACTTCATGAAAGGATGACTTCAAAGAAGAATTATTTTTTTTTTATATATTTTACGTTGAAGTAGATGCCTTAATAGGCAACAGTGAAGAAAAGAAAAGAAAACGTCTAAAGTCCTTTCGTATTTTCATATTTCCACACAATCTTTGATCCATTGAAAAATAAATCATACATTAACATGCGGCTGACTGCAGCTTTGTTATACCTGTATTTTCACCTTTCAAGTTCCAACACATTTCCGATTCTGCACACCCCGCATTTTCTTTACTGTGTAATTTCCGTAATGCCGAATCTGATATTAAATGTGAAATGAATGATTTATATACATGCAAATGATTATTTATGTCTCTGTTATCAGTCAGCATATTGCATCATCATCATAACCATAAATTCGTTGTCGTAGAACGTCCAGGAAGGATACTGTCAGGTCATTTAAAAATCAATCTTTACTTTGATAGCATATCTATAGGTGATTAGGCAGAGAGATAGATAAATGAATGAATAATAAGAGATGGATAAATACTTTGGATCTAATCACACTGATCAACAGATTCAATACATCACCACCGATAGTGTAGAGGGCATGGCATCGGGTCTGCCCTGGACAACGTGCAACGAGGACCACTGCGTTTTTCAAGATGGCGGCACCACGATTGTCATAACAACCCCCGTCACCCATTCAAACGTCTTCTTCGCCGCTAATGTCATTGGTCAATACGTGACCGAACCGGTTCCATTCAACTGGCAACGTCAGCCGGAGAGAGTACGTTCTGGCAGTATAAATCATTTAAAAGAAAATACGAGCATTGAGAATTAAGGGTTTCTAGCTCAGTCGATAGAGCACCGGGCTAGCATCCGGAGGTTTCGGGTTCGAATGCCGATAAAATCCCATTTCTTTGCTCAATTTTCCACCATTTTTTTTTTTTATTCAGATAACATGTAAATGCACGGCCAGAATTCTATTCAAATACGTCGATTCATTGCTTTTGTAACTGATTGCTTCGAAAGATTTGAAAATCACCTAAAGTAGCACTATATCTTCCAGACTTAGACCTCACTTCATAATGGTCTTGCAGAACTGTGACCCTTTGACTTGAATTAGCCTACATTTAGCATTGATCAATACATCATTATTGCGTACGCGATTAGAAAAGTTAAAATGGTGCAGTTGTTATCATGAGGTCCTAGTTAAAATGATATCAATATCAAAGAAATTCAGATGTTTAAACAGATGTATTGGAGGAAAACATAATGACCTAGTGGGTGTCTTAAAGTTAGCCCTGGTAAACTCTCAAACAGCGCCAACTTGTGCATGGGAGAGAATTATATCACACGCACAGATGTTAGAGGTTTCATCAGAATCGGCCATAAACTGAGAAAGTTACGAGATATTGAAAATATTTCATGTTTTTACCGAATAGAAATATTTGTGACAACCACACATAAAGACTAGAACAGGCAATGATGTTTAACACCTTACAGCTTTTCAGTTTGGTTACACACAAACATAATATAAACAAAAAACTGCTCGGTCAGTATTACAGCAACTATACTATCCCAGAAATATTATCATAATAATAACAATACTAATGAAAATAATAGATACATAAATCAAATCAAATCAAATCAAGTCCCATAAGAGGAGTTGCTGCTGGGTTGATAGAAAACTGGAGTAACCTGTGAGCGAAGTTATACAATTCATGTTAAAGATCTCAAGTCTGAAGCGGGAAGTTTTTTAAAGATCTGTGTTGAAGTCACTTCTTGTCAGACTTAAGTAATGATAACCTCACCTCCACAAATTTGCATACGTGGATGTGACTGATATATGTGCATCACTGATCTTGAAAACATGTAAAACTTTAAATCTCCATAAATTTCTTATCTTTACGTCTGATTTTGATGAGATCTCTACGATTTTGAATGCCTGATTTTACTCTTCTTGTTAACAATCAGCTTGTACGTGGCAAGAAAGCGCACTTATAAAGTCCATTTCCCTCCATTTCTCGCAGATCTACTGCCCGGATGCCGAACCCGAGCCTGGCCCCATTCCGCTGACCATCACTGACAACACATTCGTCTTCGAGCTATCCGAGCCCCTCCCGACTGGACAGAACACAACGCGAAAGTACGCCGTCTTCTTTTCGCAGGAGATGACAATGACGTATGAGGGGAGCGGAGCGGTGTTCGAGCCGTCGGACGGCAGCGGCGGACTCCTGCCTTCTCGCTTCACGGGTGTGATGCAGCTGGCCTTCGCGGGCACCGGTGAGCAGGTCTAGGCTTTGTTTTTTTTTTTCACACCTTAGTAGTATAGGGGTTGTTATGACAACCAGAATGCTCTACCGATGAAGCCTAACTCAACAACGTTGATGTATGCAGACCGGATTCCAACGTCATGCATTAAGAATAAATAGAAGAATAAGGGAGTTTCCGAATTACATGAATTAAAATCTTACGCAAAACTCAGATCAAATTACTAGCCTTTCGTGCTGCTATGCTACCCTCAATAATTTTGTTCACAGAATTCCTGTGTTATCTGGGCAAGTAGAGAGTCAAACCCTGCATTTGGGGTTTGATTCCACGCTCATGTGACGTTCAATCGACCCCACATTTTACGGCTTTGTATAACGCTGCTTGTGCTCATGGCGAATATTTAAACCGTTGAATTGTATTCACATTGAAGGAGTGGATTTAATAGGTTGTTGATAGGTCTTGGGGTCCATACGTCTGAATACATCAAAAAATGTTAAAGCGGCCTTTTGTATTCAAACAAATTTATGTGTTTTCTAGGAGAACCTGGAAACTACCAGTGGGTCGACACGTTGTCAGAATACACTGGATTCTACGCTTACAACCCAAAGACCAGGTTCTGCGTGGAAGATGATTTTGGATACATCAGTTTCGACTGGAACAAGCAGGGCTCAGATTTCCTCGGTACTAACCCAGATGGAAATATTCTGACTGTGGCCGTGCCTCACCAGGTCTGATAGGTCTTTCTTCCTGTCATGTGATGTGACACGTGTGTGTATGTGTGTGTGTGTGCGTGCATAATGTAGGATCTTTCAATGTACATAAAAATATTATATGTTAAAATGTATATTCCAGATAATTAAAACATTGTCATCGTCATAATCATTTGGAAAAAGGTTAAGAGAAAAGTTAAGATACTTATCCTTAAACATGAAAAATTTCACAGATCCATTATTCACCAGATACCAGTCCTTTTTCTCACTAACATACATTGGTAGGCCCTGCTAAGCCTACATTTTACAATTCATACAGGAAGTCGGATTATCAGTTTCTTGCATGAATTCACTCGTTGTGTTTCACAGCTATTTTTACATGTTAAATCAAAATCAAACCAAACAAAAAACCGATCTTTTTCACTTTCCGATCAGCTTATGAATAACGTTTGATATGAGTAAAATGGTTGTGAGCCTTATTTTCTTCCAGTACAGAGCGTACGGTTGACACGAGTGTATCTTCAACATATTTGTATGCATACTATGTGTATACGGAAACAACTGCTCCATGTTCATGTCATATGAAAGCGATAGAATTTGATTTTCAGATAAGCATATTCTGCACAAAAATAGGGGTAACATAAAAAAAAAACCACTTGCTGCTGGCTCATGTTGTAGGAATCACTTCTCGATGACGACTTTGTCGACACCCCGTTCGGCTACCGGGGTTACGTCGGAGACTGGTGGGTAATGAGAGAGGAGCTACCGGCAGCTTCCATGGAGCCCGACCCAGCGGCCGTTGATAGAATCAAAGGCAATGACGACAGGCTCTCGGTGATTATTACATTAGTATAGACGTTGGTCTTAAGACATCGTTCATGTTAATGACGTGTTGCGATGAGTAGGAAGGATTATCATTAAAGAATCGCGTGAAACTAAATGGAAACAACAACTACGAAAAAAAAAGCAACCAACAACCAGGAGTACAAGGAGAAAGAGAAGGAGATACGAACTTATCAAAGTAATAGAATGTTACATCGGTAGATATTTTGTGTGTGTGTGTGTGTGTGTGTGTGTGTGTGTGTGTGTGTGTGTGTGTGTGTGTGTGTGATTGTGTTAGTTCATTTATTCATTCACTAATTATTTTCAGTATTATTTGAAGCCTGATACGAAATGTGACAAGGATCAATATCGAATCATATCCCCTTTGCAGCTACAAAATGGAGAATAATATAGGACCTATACAAGACGTGGTTAAACAGTAAATCCCTTTAGAACGGCGAAAAGAACTTGACGTTAAGCGTGAGGCGAAAAAATATTCAACACTGATCCTCGCTCTGTCAGTGTTTAGACAAGTCAAGCAGTCGATAATCAGGGGGAAGATGTCTGTTGAACACTGAACTAGAAGAAGCTAGGAATTCGTATTTTGGGCTTATGATGACGTGACAAATTCAAATCTCCTCTCCTCCCCCAAATGTAACAGGAAATTTTGGCGGCGATTGAGAAAGATTCGGCTCAACAGACGCTCGAGTATGACTGCACCACATCCTTCATTCACAGCTACGAAGCAGGCAAGAGTATCGCCATGGTGGCCCGTCTCGCCAGCATTTCCCGCGCCTTCGGCACCGATCACTACGTCGAGTTGGAAGAGACGCTTCGGCTCTGCCTCGACCTCTGGCTCGGCATCGTCGACGGGATCGCCGAAGACAATGAATTAAAGTAAAATGAGCACAGTGATGAGAGGGCGAAGTTGACTCATTCTTTTGTGTGGGGCGTAGTGTGATGGGAGCGTGAGTCTAGAACTAATTGAAACTAACTTTTGTTGATTATTGTTGTGTTCTTATCAATTTGATAAATGTGTGTTTTTTTTCTCCTGGTATTTCATTCCAAATTTACGAAAGCTGAATCAAAGAGTTGCTAGCACCGGTAGTCAGATGTACACACGGTTTGATGAATGGGAGAGTACGAGATAAATCTTACTGCTTCTACATGTGTATGTTTTGACACTCTAATGATAAATACAATGCATTCCCGTTACAACGAACACGGTTATAACAAAATTCAAGTTCAAACGAAGTAAAAATTCAGGCCCTAACATTTTCCGCTCTATGTCTTTTACTGTTTATTTGTTCGGTCATAACGAAATTTCGATACAACGAAAGAAAATTGCCGGTCCCGAGGACTTTGTTCACAGAAGTAATGCCTTAACTTTCCTGCTCTTTGGTCTTCTATCTCTGTCTCCCTCAACCCCCCCCCCCCATCTATATAACTATACCTAGCTTGTTCAACTATCTTGATCGTTACTTTTCTGTCTCATTCTGTTTGTACTAATTTCATTGTGTTATCAACACATGTATCGACACAAACAGCACTTTTTGGAAATTCATGATGATGCATACGATTCAAGAAATTTCATGAATTTGAATAATCACGCAGTACCCGCTGAATGCTATAAGGATTAGAACCAACACTTGCTGTCGGGCGAAAGCTCGGTGGTCTAGTGGAGATGACGCCTGTCTTGTGATCAGGAGGTCGTAGGTTCGAATCCTGCTCGAGTATGTACGCCCATGATTTTTTTATCAAGGTTACTACTAAAACACTGATCAATTCAGTGCTTATTAACGTCGATGTAGGGCAATGATGAAAACACCTCGACGAAAGAATTTCATGAATTTGAACAGTAATAGCTATTTATACAATTTCGTTACTGCATGACAGGTTGGTATTCCCTTACACATTCCTGATGTCATTACTGCATATCATCGTTGCTTTGATAATTGTTCTTACTTGCGATAGATATGACACGGTGTGGGGAGGTCTCTGGATGCGGGGAGCGGGGCCCGACGAGCCCATCTATCCCTGGACCAACTATGGCTTCGTCAGCTACAACGATCACCACTTCCATTTTGGCCTCTGGATATACGCAGCGGCGTATTATGCGGAATACCATCAGTCATGGGCTCTGGAAGAAGGTATATTCAGTGGTCAGATGGGGGCGGGGAGGGGTTCATTTGAAATGATTACAGGCCTATAACTGAGCCTTTGGGGAGGGGTCAAAATTGAAAATAGTAGATCTCTCTGAGGAAGTGTGTGACCATGTGGGGTGGGGTCTGGAAGGGACATGGTCCTATAAAGTATTTATCTATTTATTAGCTTCTTCTCCTTTTTTTTTTTTTTTTGGGGGGGGGGGGGGAGGCAAAAATATGTTTACTCTTAATTGTTGGAAACGCGCTAGCAAGGTATGATAGCGACCGAGTCCGGGGAGGGGGGGGGGGGGTGGGGTAGGAAGAGTGTAAGTTTCCTCCCCACGAGGGAGCCTTCTTAGAATTGAAATTCAACGTTTTGGTGCACACTTAGATGTATATTTGAAAATCTTCACTCAGGAAATGTTTGAAATAGAACATGGTATCAAATATTTGTCTTCAGAGATGCATTCTCATTAGTAAAAGCTAAGTCATGTTGCTGTGTTGGGTTCACTTCAATTTCACCACCCAATGACAGACACGGAAGACTATTCTGCATATAAGAATGATCACCATGTATCTCGGCCACTTAAGCATAAAGATGCTAAAGTTTTTCGACTCAAATTTTTGGCCTCATCTATTTTTTCCTAAGTAGAGGATATATTCGGATACTCTCTTTTTGCATTCTTTGATGTGGTAGTTGCAATACATGTACACGTGATAATTCTATTCGCGTATAGTTTGTATAATATAATATATAGAAATATGACGCTTCATATCTTACTGCATGATGGTTTCAAAGGCACCATGTGTTTTTTCATAATCTTGGATGTGAGTGGGTCCTGAAAATGACTTACTCAATCTCGGGGTTTCGATAAGCATGATCTTGCCGTCTTCAGAAAGTATAGAATTAGCCCTATGGGTTCTTTCTAAAAAAAACAAACAAACAAACAAACAAACAAAAAACACTCACATACATGAAAGAATAAAGTGTACCGTGAAACCACCCACTACCACACGTTTCACGACCCCGAGTTAACACCTTGAAAACCTTCAAAGAATAAACTTCACATCCTGTATTGTCACAGACAACTACAACCGCCTAATGGCACTTGCCAGAGACGTAGGAAGTCCAAGCAAGAAGGACCCGTATTTCCCGACAATGAGACACAAGGACTGGTACCTTGGCTTCTCCTGGGCCACTGGTATTGGAGGAGGAGGTCGACAAGAGGAGTCATCCAGCGAGGTAGGTCCTAGAAGGGTAGTGCTGTTGTCCGGGGGTAGTTAACCTAGCGGGTAATTGCCCTGGAGGAAAAATGCCCAAGGAGGGTAGTTGTCTGGGGATAGTTATCCTACGGGGCAATTGCCCTAGGAGGGTAGTTGTCCGGGGATAGTTATCCTACGGGGCAATTGCCCTAGGAGGTTAGTTGTCCGGGGGTAGTTGCCCTAGGGGAGAATAGCCCCGGGGGGGGGGGGGGGGGTAATTATCCGGGTCGTAGTTATCCGGAGGGTAGTTGCTCAAGGCAAGCGCGCCGGAACACTTCTGGGTTATTTGTTTTTTATTTGTTTTGTTTTGTTTTGGTTTTTTTTTTTTTTGGCGGGGGGGGGGGCAAAATCTCGACGGGGGCACATTAAAGGATAAAACGACGATGTGAGATCCTTGGCGACGGAGCGAAGCGACCGAGCGGGGATGGGGGGGGGGGGTGTAGGGGGTGTGTGGAAGGTGTGGAAGGTGTGTGTGTGTAGGGGGTGTGTGGGGGGAGCAAAAACTCGTTTTGCTCCCCCCAAACATTTTATTAGGGGGGGGGGCAACTGCGTCCTCTGCCCACCCCCCGCTTCCAGCGCCCTTGGCTCAAGGGGTAGCTGCCCGGATTTGTTTTGTTAGGTGATACGCTAACGGCGTATCACCTTTTGTGTTTGTACGGAATCTTCCTTTTTGTGTGTTTTTGTTATGCTTGTGTATTTTGATCTACGTCAAAACAAATACATAAAGTCCCTCAACTGCAATGCGAAGCTTATCACAAGTATTATGCAGCACCTAAATTTGTGAATTCTGTTGGGTTATTTATCCCCCTCGAGCAAAATGTAATTTCGTAAATTCAAACCACTATCTGTTGTGTTTGATATGGCACGCAAAGGACGCGTGTTACTCAAACGAGTAGAGTGAAATGCAATTTGAAGTTGTGGGTTAGAAATCTCACACTTGTAAAACAGAATCTTTTATCCTGGCTGGAGGAATTGAATCTCAATCCAACCAAATATTTAGTCGTTCTTTGCATTGTCAATGCCAGAAAATTATGAATATCTATAGTAGCGCAGTTCGGCGCCAAAGACGATTGTAGAAACAATACAATATATAATTATTATTATCTTCTCCGATTGAATTCAGTTTGTAAAGACATTAACAGTCGTTTTCAAGTAATAAGATGATGCGTTCTTTTTATGCAGAACACATCAGTTTGCAATTATCCTATCTCCACCCCCATACACGCAAATGTACACACACACGGGTGCACATCACGAGTTCGACACCCACGAGTCATACAGCCAACGAGTCATTTATTACAGCCCATGAGCTCGACCCTTTAAGCAAGTAAGGCCCATGAGTCCGACGCTTAACAAACAAGGTCCACGAGTTCGCCACTAAGGGGGGGGGGGGGGAACTCCATGAGAACCACACATTAAGCCCTGTGATGTAATGTCGATTTCGTTGGGCCGTTTTTTTTTTTTTTTTTTGCTTAGTGTCGGACTCATGGGCCTTGTTTGCTAACTGTCGGACTCGTGTGCTGTATGACTCATGTTAGGCCGACTCGTGGGTCTCCTGGGATGACCCCCTCCCCCCCCCCCCCACACACACACACACACTCACACTCCCGTGGTTTTCTTTTCTTTTCGTTTCTCAGGGTATCACCTGTTATCACGCCTTGGCTGCCTTAGGTCACGCCCTAAATGATCCCGTTCTCCAAGGCACTGGTCAGTTGATGACCGCCACAGAAATACGATCCACAAGGTAAGTCATCGGTCGAAAGATAGGAAGAAACACATGTACTCAGGCCTGCGCAGACGAAGCCTGTGGCTTACATTTTCATACATCACGTCCAACCTACAAAGAATATTGATACGTACAAGCCACAAGGCGTGGTTGTGATACAAGATATTGCCATTAAAAAAAAAAAGTACATCGCGAGATATTACGCAACGAACTCCTACATTGAGCTTGCCGAGAAGGTAACTCCATCCGTTATAAAACAACTGGGAGTCGATTCCTAACCTATAAGGAAATAACACCACACCGTCAATTACAATTTAGCGTAAGGAAAAGCAGCTTTTTCATGCACATGTGCGTGCTTACATGAACTACAATCATACACAGACACATAAGATTATGTTCATGCTGTGATAATCTACTCCACACCTGCAATGTACTCTTTCCCCTTCTTAATTATGGGCTATATTGTGTTAATACTAATATAATACATTGCCGCGTTCAATAGTGAGGCCTCCATCAAGATCAAAGCAATCTGAGCAAGAGATTGAGGTCTACTGCATTACTTCTTTTGTGAATTTGGGACTATTATACCTTAAAAAACAACAACAACAACAACAACAAAACAGTAGACAAACCACTAGATAGGCCTATAGGAGAAATGGAAATGGTCAACCCTCTGCAGTGTGGACTCTTCACACACACACACACATACGCACAAACATCCACGCACACGACGCCTGACCTTTCATGTTTCATGAAGGACCTTTCTGCATCGTAGGAGCTGTCAAAAAGCGAGGAAACTTGAAGTTAACTGTGAGCATCATACACCATGCAATAATTTTCTTTCTGTCTTTGTATCATGTAATCATTGCATCGTATAGAGCAATTGAAAGTTCCTTCAAGAAAAGGTAACCTTGAAGAAATCACATCGACAATGATGGGTCGATATCTTCAACTTGTAACTCTACGTCTGTCTATACCAAGTGGCCATCAGACGGCATTGTTGGTACAAAGCAATCCAATTGAGTCATGAACCATTGCCGCAGAATCACATTTTACTGGTATGCACACCCACCTCTATTTCACAATCCTTTGATTACAGGCACTATTGGCATGTGCGAGAGAACAACCGCGACCTCTTCCCGTCCATCATTCAGGAGTCGGGTGTTATCGGCCAGTTCCAGGAGGACGGCATCTACTACTACACGCTAAATTGGCCCTGTGAGCCGGACCAGTTTCCCCAGCGTCACGCCTGCATCGTTGGTATCCAACTTATTCCGATCACCTCCGTGTCCCATCTATACATGGACCAGGTATAAAGTGAAATCGACACGATGACAGTATAGTATCACACACCTTGATACATATGATTTTAGTTAGCTACCGTCTCTGGTTTGTGTTGTTGTCATTGATACACAAATTGTCCGTCTCTCTACCAATCGATCTTTTCTTCTTCATCATCTTCTTTTCCTCCTTTTATCCTCACTCGTTCTTTCTCCATCTCGTTGTAATTCTATTATCAGCCGATTTTCTTCTGTCTGTATCTCTGTCTGGCTTGAACTCCCATAATAATTATTCTTATCAGCTGTAGCCCTTGTTACCTCTACCAAATTTCCCAGCATCCACACCAGTTTCCGTTTCTTACCATTGATCTCGCTGTACCTAAATAAACTGTGGTGCTTCTCCATCGTGAACACTGTTTAGTAACCAACAGTAACCACACCCTCAGAAAGTAGTTGTCCCCAAACGTAAGTGCATGTCGACACAACAGTCACAATGGGGTGGGGGCAGTATGGTATAATTATGTGGGATCGAGGGGGAGGATCTGGACACTTTCACAAGAGATCCCTAATTTGAATCCTTTTTATATGCGTACGTCCTTGTCAAGCTCGTGTTTCTACTATTCCCTTCTTAACCTCGAATATGAATGAATCTGATCAACTGGGAATAATAGTGTAATGGTGATAGTAGGGCCTTATAAGGACAACAATGACAACACTGCTCTACCCTGAATGAATAAGATCATAATTATAATTATTGTCATTGTCTCGATCCATTCCTTCAGGAGTGGGCGAGGAATGTGTACAACATCTGCAGCCAAGCCATTGACCCGAGCGCAGTCCCAGGCGCCAACCTGGTGGACACAACTTGGTACACACTGGAGCCCGTGACGACCCGCTGGTCATCGTTCTGCCAGTCCATCATGTCCAAAGTGGACTCAGAGAAACAAGAAGCGGCTGCAGAGTACATTAATACCTTGGATACTACAGATCTGGAGCCCGGCACTGGGCTGGCCAGTACTTTGCTCTTTATATACGAATCAACGTGATGACATCCCATCCTTGTTTTAAGGTTGAATTCGTTGCGGGAGCACAGAAATGTGAACAATAAGATGAACAATACAAGAAAGAATAAAAAACAAGAAGCTTGATGACAGTTGGTCATTTTGGCCGATTTACACACAAGAAAAACGTCGCAAGAATTAACAAAAGGTGGTGATCGCATGGTCTGCATTATTTTTATATCAAAAAATGTTTATATAGAAGCACACTGTTATCAAATGAAATGATACATGTTTTACCGGCTCATCTCTCTTAATCAGTCATAACAGTCTTCACGATGCCGTAATGCATCACCTAATACCTACCTCTTCAGTAAATCCCACTGGGTTGATCGAAATCTTATGGCGATGTCAGGTATTTTTAATTGACCATACTGAAAACATTGAGTATTACTGGGAGTATAACAGGCAGCTAAAATAAGAGTAGCCACATGAACGCACAGTGTTTTCAACGTGGCTTATTTGTATGTTTATATCTATCGTCGGTAAGAGGTAGCTCGATACCAATTGCCTATATCAAAGGGAAGGTAAACCCAAAGAGCAATGTGGATTGAGTGAAAGCAGCAACATTAGTAGAACTCTTCAGTGAAAGTTTGAAGAAAATCGGACAATCGATGCAAAAGTTATAAATTTTTAAATTTGCTGGATGAGGAGACTACTAGAGGTTATGACGCTTGAGTGGACAACAATATAAAGAAAATACAAAGAGAATTCCACAAAAAATAATTTTTCATGAAAATTACAAATTCCATCAACTTGATACTGACATATGTTAAGGGTAGCAATTATTCCCCCAGCTTTCTGAGAGCGGTTAGTCAAGTGCTCTCTCATAACGCTAGAAAAGTGAATTTTTGTTGAATTTCCTTTATAAAAAAAAATTACATTTATTATTTGATGTGCACAAGAAACCTGTCGCAAAGACTAACAATGGCAATGTTATGGAAATATCTGAAGAGTTTGTTCGCAAAAACCGATAAGTCCATTTTTGAAGATTTTGAAGTACGGTCTCTGTCATAAAGTACAAAATAGTACCTTTTAAATGGTATATTGGTCACTACATATAAAGGTACATTTTTTAAGTTATGGTCAAAAGAAGCAAAAATTTTCTTATTATTCTCTTTATTTTTCTTGACCTTTAATCGCAAATATCTCCATTTGGCAAATATGGACTTATCGGTTTTTGCGAACAAACTCTTCAATTCTTTAAGATTTTCAAGCTTTTGGTCATTTCAAATGTCGTATTTTAGGATTTTTCTCGTATTTCTCGTTTTCCATTTCCTATCTTGTATTTATTTTTATTTTTACATACCAAAAAAACAGTATTAATGATGTCTAATATACAATCTCTTTCCACAAAAATTTCATCAAATACTGTAGATCTGCTCATCGACCGTTTGTCTATCTTCCATATCATGTGCTATCAAAGTGTGCGGAAATATCAAAGACAAACGGTCCTGAAATTGAATGCCCAAGCTGTAGTCAGCCCTTCGTTACAAATATTTGTCAATCTCCTGTGTGTCGACTGTGCACTACAGTCATATCTTTTGAATAGCTGCAGTGTGGCATGAATACTAATTTAGGAGCATGTATCTTTGAACTGCAATGCATAGGCATGGTATAGTGCATGCTAGGTAATGCATGTTCCTTTTGGGTTTTACGTGTACAGTGTATTTCAAAGACCATTGCCACATTAAAAAAAAAAAGCAAAGAAGAAAAAGAAGAACAAATAAAAACAACTATGAAGAGTAAATCACGATTTGGTATCATCTGGAGCTGGAAGTTGAAGTTGCACTAGTGGAGACGGGAGAATAGGGGACAGAGAGAGTTGTAAGGAAGAATAAAGTGAAAATCAAGTAAAAGGTTTGGAAGTCATTGGGAGGAGAAAGATGAAGCAAAGAGGAGGAAGGAGAGGGAGAAGCTGAAGGTCAGAAAATCATGAAGATAAGATAGAGAAGTGAAGTAGATGTGAAATTATGACAGATGTTTCATGAAACGAAGGGGGAGAAACGATGTCCGTGAGTGATGCTGACCATGGAAGGTGGAATCAAAACAACCAAAGGAGGAAATAAAACAGAAAGGAAAGAGGTTAGTCAAGGAGAGACGAGACTATAGTCTAAGAGAAAGGAAAGAATTGAAGATGCCATAGGATGTTAAGAAATATAAAGTTCATTATCAAGCATCGACCAGAATACCAGAAATGTCTGTGAACTTGACAGCACTAGTAAACTCCATCTAGTGGAACCCATGTGTACCATTTCTCTGTGTGTGTGTGTGTGTGTGTGTGTGTGCGTGTGTATGTATGTGTGTGTGTGGGGGGGGGGGGGCAGGAAGGAGGGCCTGTGTGTCAGGGCTCAAGGTTCAACAGTTCAATAGCACAAGAATACATTTTTACTCAGCTTTCCACTCATCTGTGCTATTTGTGCTATTTGTGAGAAATATGAAAATAAATTGAAATTGAAATTGAAAAATCTGTCCTCTTTCATCTTCTTCAAGATATTAGTTTTGGCAGTAATTCACAGCAAAAGAAAACTCTTCTTCTCTACTTAACTCAAGTACTTCTGTACTCTTTCATCTTTTTGAAGATATTAGTTTTGTTCTAGACTAACATACAGCAAAAGAATAGCCTTTGAACTTGGCTGTCCACTCATTCATTACGTATCAGCTCTTTCAAGATATTAATTTGAAGTTTGAATCGACTTGCAGCACATGAATACTCCTTTCTATTCATCTATCCTCTTTCATCTCCTTCACGATATTAGTTACATGGAAAATCTCGCAACTAATTCACAGCAAAATAATACCCCTTTTTTCAACTTTCCACTCATCTTTACTTTTTTACCCCTTTGAAGATGCTAATTCCGTTGGGAACTAATTCACAGCAGGAATCTGTTTTTTCTTCGACCTTCCACTCACTTGCATTTTCTGAACAAATTAGTTTCACTAAAAACTGATACATAACAGCAAAAGAATAAACATTTCATCTCTCCACTCTCCACTCATCTCCGCTATCTCTTTGAAGACATAACTTCCACTTGGAATCAATATACATGAGAAAATACACCTTTTCTCTCCTTGTTTATACTCTTCATTGTTGTGTTCAAGAACTGTTTTACAGCAAAAGAATATTTCTTTTTTCTCAAGTTCTTACTCATAAATACTCTTTTTATCTCACAAAATTAGTCCTCAGGATATTATTCCTTTGATCTTCCATTTCTTGAGTTCAAAAAGTGATGAATGTCTTTTACTCTTAACAGACCCTATGGTACCTTTATTCTCTTAATCCTGAAGTCCTGTCCATCTGCACTGAGAGAATAACAAACAGAGGCATAAATATCATTTTTCTGTACACAAATATTGTGTGTATTTATTGTTAAGCTGTGCAAAGACAACAACAAATGCCTGTAACTGATCTCCCTCAAGTGTCAGCACAGACCTACTGTACAAAGTACACAGGACATATAATTATATGCTTTTGGCGTGCACTGTCATAAGACTGGTATCACAGCTACAAGTATTAACAATGCGAGTCTCTGCTTGTATTGTTGCAATGATAATGTGAAGAGCAGATGCCTGAAATGAAAGGGGAATTTTTCTTCTCTCCCTGACGAAACGGTAACACTAGGTAGTACACATAATCAAAGATGCTCACCAAACTACAAAAGTGTGGTTTCTGCTGACTGTGGTACTAAGGAGAATCTGATTCAAAGTCAGTGCAGCAGTAGGTAACCCATCCCCTGCAAGACTCTCAAAATGCTGCAGACATTGCACATGACCAATCAGATTACCATGGAGAATGGGTTAAATTCCTGTAAACTGAATGAGCTATGGCATACCATTTTTTCATTCTTACTCAACTAGATAGACATGAGAGCAGCCCTATGCTAGTCTATACAATACACAAACGCAAAATACATGTTGACTGGTCCTTTCCAGTATACGTTTCTACATCAGGATCAACAAGGAAAGGATCTAAAATTCATCATAATTTTACTTTTTACTGAGATGATCAGGGTATAATACAGTCATAGGTGTACATATTCAATAGAATTTACTGTAGAACCAGAAAATTTCACTTGCATGAAATTTTTGTGAATTTTGCAAGGAGCAAAGATTCGCAAAATTAAAATGCATGCAAAAGTTCATGCATACATTATACATGCATTGATTGCCAATGGCAATTTGCAAAAATTTCATGCCTCAAAAAAGGCTGTCAACTCAAATTAGCAAAAATTTAATGCCTTTAATATCTCTGGTTTTATGGCAGTCTTATTACATTTATCTACAACATGCTTTTTGAACATTTCTGTCATACTCATAATATATTTCAAACACGAAAGTGGATGGAACATGAAGTGCACTAATTCCTGATGACTGCTTCAGGATAGGTTTTTCAAACGTTTCGAAAATCTTTGAGGGTAAA
Organism: Diadema setosum; assembly: GCF_964275005.1. Classification (NCBI taxonomy): domain Eukaryota; kingdom Metazoa; phylum Echinodermata; class Echinoidea; order Diadematoida; family Diadematidae; genus Diadema; species Diadema setosum. Next base: position 13,960,406 of record NC_092698.1, read on the forward strand.
GGGTTACACTGCAGGTCAGTGACCTTTAATAATCATCAGTTTCAAGATCAACTTTGCCGTTCAAGTTTGCTCGGGTCCTAGTCTATGCACAGTGGCCAGACAAGGACATCAAGTAATAGGTATCTCTTCAAGGTAGAATGGCACAATTCTGTAAACAAGGCAAGTACCAAATTGTGTCTCACCCATTCGCGTAGAAGAAATTAATGTTTTTTTAGCTCCCCAAAGCTCATTGACCCGCCTATGACCTTTGACCTTGTGGTGACATACATGTATACGTCAAAAGTTATGAGCCATAATCGCAATGCGCCGTAAAAACTGAACATTGGGCCCTAAAGTTCATTGACCTCTGCCTGTGACCGTTGACCTTGCGGTGATCTTCATGTTTGGTAAAATGTGTAACTTTGTATAAGCACTCTTCCCTCCAAGTTTGACTGAAATTGAAGTCCTCAGTAGAGAGTTATTCAAGTTTTTGTAGCGTTACAGACAGACAGACAGACAATGGACAGACAGACGTCCCAGGCGATCCCCTAGTCTCCCCACACCTCCGGTGGGCTCGACAGAAACTGATGATACCTTACGAATGAACCTCCCAAATGCTAATTTCACGATACATGTACTGGGCTAGTGACATCACCAGCATAAGACAATGTTTTTGACAATGAATGTCCATGACATAAGGAAATGGGCAATTCGTCTGTGATCTCATACATCACAGAGTAACCTACACAATCGGTGCAAATGGTGTCATCGTTTGAAGACTGAACATTGGTACCCTGCATAAGGGAAGATGGTCTGGTAAATCCCAGGTCAATATTTTACCTTTCCTCAGCGGAGCTTGGTTCCCTTGGGAAATCAAGGGACACAGTGCATGCAATCTCGACGTGGTGCACACAGTTTTGTGCACTCTCAAGGATGATTGCATGATACTGTCCTGCAGGATTGCATTTCAAACCTCAGTCAAATGTCCAGGGATCAACCATGTCCAGAGCCTCAAGTCTTTGGACGGCATCTGCTATGTTCCCGACTTCAGAGTTGTCTGAACATACAAAAATAGAGCGATAGATATCAAATCATTTGATGCTCTCTTACAAGTTTATCAAAATTTCAATTCAATAACATTGTGGGAAACATTCGTACATTATACATATATAAACTATCAATTTGTTAATGCAAGGACAATTTTGATAGGAGGCAAACTACTTCAATGAAATTAACATATATTTCTTGATACAAGGAAGGAAAAAAAATGCATATACATGGGTTGAAAATATGTTACGTATTTGTTACAGAGAATGATTTCTACATCAAAATTCAAGAACAATATCATTATTATTTTCACACACATGTCCAGCTGTACAGTCAAACATTTCTGCAGTTTGGATACATGATTGCATGTGTTTTGTCAAATAAAACACAGTCATCGAATGTATTTCCCATTTGAGAGTTTGTCTTGTATCAAAATAATCCTTGAAATGACAGAATGAGATACCCCACAGTGATACACTATGGAGCCCTGCAAGTAATCCAAGTTCACTTTTGCCAGTTTACAAGAGGACATCAGAATTCATAATTTCTATATACAGGAAACAAAATCCGGATGATCTTCTTTTGACCTTCTTTAACGAATTGTAATCGTATCTCTATTCCCTGCAAAGAAAGACCCCTAAAATAAAAAGTAAACGAGAGCATGCAGCACAGAAACAAAATATGAACACTGCCAATTTCTGCCCTTAATACATGTAATTGTAGAGGGGTGGTGTTAAAAATTTGTGTTTGTTTGTTTTTTGATGTACGATGTAATGTGATGATAATGAGAAATGGAATGTGTAGGAGTAGAACACAACATCTGCAGTGATACAAGTTATTCTGTGATGACCTGTATGATACACAGGACACAGAATCATGCGGCAAAACTCATCTTCATGTGCCGTAGGCGTGACCATGTCACCTCCTTGCTGAAGCAGCTACATTGGCTTCCAGTCGCAGAGTGCATTGCTTTCAAGATCTTGACAATTGTGTACAAGTGTCTGCAAGGTAAAGCTCCTACTTATCTTAGATCTCTAATCATCCCATACTATTCTGCTCGACCTGGACTACGTTCAAGTGCAGATAGCACCTTACTCCATGTACCCAAAACCAACAGTAGAGCAGGGGACAAAATGCTTTTGTGACGGCTGCACCATGATTGTGGAACAATCTACCACGGTTCGTCCACATTTCCCCATCCCTTGATGTCTTCAAGAAGAATCTGAAGACTTTTCTTTTTAATGCTAATCTGTGACTAAATTTTGTTGTGAAGTGCTGTGAAACCAGTCATTGACTGTGTAAGAGTGCTATATAAATGATCTGATTGTATCATATTGTATACAGCACTGTAAACTTACTCTGCTCGTCCACCTTGCCTTCAGTTAGTTGGGACAGTGGGTGGACAGCCTGCAGCAGGGGACTGAGGACATCACTGGACAACTTGCGGGCCTGCTTCAAAAACGGATGGCCAAGCAGCTGGTGGGCACTGGGCCTGAATTTAAAAAAAAAGAAAAAGTGACAATGAAAAATGAATAATAAATTGAGGCACATTTCGCCACTCTAGTAGAACTTCACATTGGCCTTTTACGTGGGTTGACATATATAGACAATTCCACACTGCAATGATCACAGTCATGCAATGGCCTCTTTCAGTTTCCAGTTTAGTTTGCTTTCATATTACTAAAATAAATAAACAATACTTTGTGGAAACACAAAATACACAGCGTGAACAAAACACATCCCACAAAGATAAACACTGTGCATCGATAGTCATTATGTTGATATTGCAGATGCAAAAGAGCAGAAAAAGAGAGAAACATGAACAAAACCTACAAAAAGCTAAAGTTTGTACAAACTGGAGGTTTCCAAGGAATGTGAGTTCTTGGCAATATGGAGCTTGGAAATGATTTAAAACTGACCCAAAAACAAATATTCATATAAAAAAAACCAAACCCAACATTCTGCTCTGTTTTCATCAAATCTCTTTGACCTGCCTAACCACCCTTGATGTAATCAGATTATGTGCATGCTTTTGTCAAGAATGGACATGGAGCTTAAAATTAATACTTGGCCCATGAGCCCTAGTACGTGCTGCATGTTATTTGAAATATAATGTATAAAGATGCACATGAGAAATTCGACCACTGACCTCGTATCATCAGCATACAGCACATTATCCTTTTAAAGGGATGGTTTAGTTAGGTCTTAATATAAGTTGGCACCCACCGTTTACTAGGACCACTTTGTTTTACATTGTTTTTGGATATCTCAGCCATTTCAAAACCAATTTTCATCAAATAAACTTTGAATTTGCTTAGATTTGTATCCTCCTTAATATTACATTAAAAAGTTGTTTCTCTCGCAAAAGTTAAAATCTGAATCTACCGTCTGAAAAACTATGCCATCCCTTGTTAACCTTAAATTTCCTTTGGAAACTATTGGTCCTGAACTAAGGAATGCAGTGCATGGAATATGATAGGTAACTTCATATCATATTTCTCATGATGGATGACCAAAAGAAGACAATACATACATGTATCTTAGATATGACACAAACATCATCAATTCAAATTCTCAGTTCACAAGGTGACCTTTACCTTACAAAATTGATTCTCAGTCACATGAGATGACAGCAGAACATTTGTTGTTGCTGTTTGTTCTTGTGTTTGTTTCAATGTTGTTTTGCTGTGTTTTGTTGTTTGTTTTTGTGCAGGCTTGACAGCAATACCAGCACTCACTGTTTATATCAATCAAAGAAATGACGAGCTTGTACCACACCTTTCACTGGGCTCTCTCCTGAGGCAGACTTCAATGAAATCATGGAAGTGGGATGAGAACCGCCTCTCGTACGGGTTGGGGATGTTGGCCAACCCCCTGCTGCCCCCAATGCCACTGTCCACTCTCGCCTCCTCTGTCTGGGCCGTGTTCTCATCTTCGCATAGTGTGGAGCTGTCCAGCAGTTTGGGTGTGGTGCCATTTATTTTTTCCAGCAGCATCTTGAGAATAATGCATTTAATAATGTGCACAGGTTAGTAGTTCCAATGCAGCAATGGCTTGTAAATGAGCATTGGCTGTTGATTTATCCTACAAAATACAGTAACTTACTGCCAGGATTATCAAACTTTTGTAACAGCTCATGATGATGAGAAACCTTTACCCTCCTATCCTCTTAACAAGCTTCAAATACATCTCGACGGAAGAATTTCAAGAATTTGAATAAAGCTTCAAATAGAACACTAAATATACATGTAATCTCCAGTAACCATGAGGGACTAACATGAATCAGACTCCTAATCAAATCACCATTTTAAAAAAATAACTAACCATGCAGTATGTAAAATACAAACTGAATGGGAGTAGATGCTCTGACAAATTAAAGCTGAAAACATGTGATATACTTACAACAGCTCACATAAACCACAGCTCTGATGCACAAAACTGTTAAACCAGAAACATCCATGGCATGAAACTTTCATGAATTGCCAACTACGTAAAGATTATGGATACACTACATTGTCTGGACTAAAACTTTCATAAATCGTGGCCTCCTTGTGAAATTAGTGTTTCATGCAAGCATACATTTCTGGTCTTACAATAGTTACAGTAGCCATAATTTAAAGTTGATCAATGAAATACAGTACATGCCATATATTCTGATGATACTTCTAGTTTCTTGTTCTTTATGTCTTTTCTTTTACTCCCTACTCTATCACATATTTGAGACACAGTTCACACTCAGGACATATAGTCTTTCACAGCTTCGATGACCATGAACCATCATGCAAATACCTGTGCATGCACTTCCCCATTAAAACCAACAGTGCTGATATAACACATGATCTATAGGCCTACTGTACATGCAGTGTAAAGTATTTTGCAGTGGTTTCATTTTTGTGAATTTCATGAGACAAGTGATATTTGCGAGATATCGCATCTCATAACTCAAATGCATTGTACATCATCTCCAAAGCGGGAAAATGCAAACCTTCTTTTCTTGTTGTTGTTGTTGTTGTTTTTTGTTTTTTTCTAAAGAGAGATAATAGTCATTTCTCATTTCATCAATACATTTCTTGATCACCAATTCCACCACCTGTAAGGATACTTGCAAGATATACAGTGTATGCAGTACTGTACGAGCTGAAATTTTCGCGTACAGATATTTTCGCGAATTGCTACTTGGAGGACATTTTTGCGAGTTGTTAATTTCGCGGTTGCGAGGGTCTAACTGAACTTAGTTATTCACGCGTTGTTATTTTCGCGGTTCAAATTCGCGAAAATAAAACCACCGCGAAAATTTCAGCTTGTACAGTAACTTCTGAGTCAGGACAATCAACCACTGTATAGATTCAGTGGAGCAACATAAAGGGCTGGTCTAGTTCTCTATCTCTCTTCATTCAATATGTAGCTCAATGCCAGCACTTCAAACAACCAGTTAATGCACAAGACAATTAATTCTCTATCAATGCTTACCTTCATGGGCACCATGTCTGAGAAAGGAACACATCCATTGGCCAGCTCACAGGCTGTTATTCCCACACTATACATGTCAGATTTGGCATCATATCCCAGGAGATTCTGTGCAGGGAATGTGAAGAGGGTATGATCTCAAATAAGAGTTCATCTTGTAATAATTAAAGCACACATACATACACACACACACACACATACAGTCTATACATGCACACACAGACATAAAAAAAAATCACTTTTTGGAATAGAAGGGAAAGAAAGTAACCTTAACACAGCAATTATTGCTACTTTACAACAACAACAGCAATAACAACAACAAAAAAAGTGCTAGGGTAGAGTATGTACTCCTCAGTTGTTATACAATGCAATTTCATTCATTTCACGTTTCAAACGAAGTAAATTACATCAATTTATGAGTTTTTTATTTTGCACCTTTAGCAAAAAACAACAAAAAAATGAAATAAATAAATGCTTGTAACTAAGTGAAAGTGTGACTGATTCCATGATGCAATGAGGATTACATGCACTGCCCAGGGGTACAAACCATTGGTACCAAGGGACTTGAACCAGGGACCTCATGACTGATAGTCCCTGGTCATATCCACTAAACCACAACAGCTCCTTGTCATCAAAATTATATCCTTTATGACTCAACTATGATATATCTAGAATTGCCTTCCTACTTAAGATTGCTGTATTATTTACTCAGTATTCTTTATCATTATTTCAAGCTACATTCTATAATAAAATTGGCAGTATAGCAGTGGTCTTTGTGAAAGTGAAAAATCATACCTTCATCTTTCTCATTATCAGTTACAGCAAAAATCTACATGAAAGAGTTGCCATACTGATCTAACATATGCAACATATGGTTGAAAAGAAATATCAAGTGACATTATAGAAACCTCTGTTACTACTACAGAATGACATTTATAATTTGATTTTTAAGTTTGTCTTGATCTGACACTTGTGAAGTCTAGCACCATCATCACATATTATGGGTAAATACTTCAGCAAGGCATGACGAAAAGTGCCCACTTGGCAGGAAAACAAACAAGCCAAACTAAAATTGACTCTTTCACTGACAAAAAGTAAGAAACGTGGACACAGAATTGCACTGCTCACCTGTTCCAAGACCTCTGGAGCCAGCCAGGGCAGATTTCTCACAGTGTTTGTGGATGGAAAATCAAAGACTGCCTTGAGGCGCTTGCCATCCTCAATCATGCTGACGGCAGTTCGCAACCCAGCCAGGTGAATACCACCAGACCTTGTGAGCAAGATGTGACTGGCTTTTATACTCCTGCAAGCCACAGAAGAAATGAAGTTATTTGATCTTAAAGGTGGATTGACATCTTTGTAGAGTTACTGAACAAAACAGGATATGGATTTACACAATTGAATACATCCTGCATATAAATCGATAAAAACTGCTATAGCACACAGTACTATTAACACAAGATGGACAATCACAATTACATCCTGACAGATATACAAAGAAAGACAGAGAAGGAGCCAGAGAGAGACATAAGAGAAAAAATAGTCAAGGACATCAACTGACAAAATGGTCAAGTTACTCTTTCCACTGGTCTTGGCAGTATAGACATGTAAATGTAGCCAAATTTCACAGTGGAAAATTACATTTGTGAACATTTGCTGATCATTCCAATGCAGTCTATGAATAAACCACACACTGGGGCTATAAAGACATTAACAAGATAGATGAAAAATAATCTCATCGTTATTCACAATTATGACACACAGCGAGGAATAATTCCATCAAATGAGGCATGCAGTCGAGAAGACTTCAAATAACTTACAATGTGTCAAGTGTACATTGTTATCACGATCAGCTTCAACTCCAGAAGATTTCACACTGATTCACCAATTTAAGAAGCTTGGGATTACCGACTGATATGTAGCTACACATGAAATTTGAGGGGTCCATACATAACGATCATCATCACATGGAAGACTTCTATTCAGATCAAGATATGATGCAAACATTTTCTGCTATGTGTATTACTGTTCCACAGGTTTTCACACTATCTTCATCTTTATCAAACAATGCCCCTCCCCAATTAATGCTGACCTTTTTATGTTTTGCATCTCTACGCTTCTTGTGTGTAATTCACACCCCTCCCTCTTTGAACAATAAGCATACACCAATGACTTGAAACTGAGTATTTTAATGCATGCAATTCTGCAAAGAAATTTTGACTGTACCTGTGGATAAAGCCCATTTTATGAATGTAGTCAATGGCCAGCACAACATCCCTCATGATCTGGGCTATTACATTCTCCTTCAGACCATCGGGACAGTTTCTGTCCAGTAAGTCTCTGACTGAACCTGCAGCAGAATTAGTAAAAGAAGACAGGATTAATTGACCATGGTATTCATGGGAACAGAAAAAGAACAAACAAACAATATCATACAAGCTGACAAACAGAGAGCACAATGCATGTCAAAAATGCCCTTCATCCAAACAACATTAACTTCTATATTGTGAAATTTGAAACATGTTTCTCTTAGACTGTGGTATGAGGAAGAGGAACACTAAGGTTTACTGACAAATATATATCTATAAATAAGTGAAAGGTATTCTCAACCATGGCAACTTTATACACCAATATGATTGCACAAGTGCACAGCTAGGTACTAGTAAAATATAAGCTGTGAGGAAATACTGATTGCTTATTTGCTTATAGAGTTACCAACTCATATTTATTTAGGAAATCATAATACATAGAACATTCAAGAGAGCATCTTCTGCTCTGCCATGAACAAATTGTTTGTTGAGAAAGAAGAAGAAAAAAGAAAAGGAATGAGGTACAAGTGACTTACCATGTTCCATGAGAGGCATGACTACCCAGAGCTCATTACCATGGACAAATGATGTATGGAACGACATGATGTGTTCATGCTGCATCAGCTTGGAGAACTGACATGCTTGCTGTATGGAAATCAATGATTGATTACAGTAAGATATAGCAGCAACATCAGGGGTACAATGTAAGAGCCTAAATTGGGGTGAGGTGGGAGTGGGTCAACCTTGATGATGCCACTTATGCTCCCATCAGGACCACATGTACCCTTTGCCTAGCCACAAAGGAGGTTCCTGGTAAATTTTACCAAATATGTACAGTATGTGAATAGAAGAAAATGAACGAGAGCTAAGTTTTTCTTTGGGGCCCTGCTGGATCCCAAGATCTTATACTAAATAATACAACCAGTCAGCCGCTGCCACTACCACTGCCATGAATTAAGGTCCTGCATAAAGGCTCTTATGGGAATACTTATCATTTGAAAAAACAAAATGTATTGCATGCCCTACAAGTGATCTCTAAAACACTGATCACGCATTTGAAAGAAGATTCACATCAAAGAGCAATCACTATAAAAGAATGACGGCATTCAGGGTAATAAAGATTGCATGAAGGGCAATGTTGTATATAAAATGAAAAAGCACAATAAACCAACAGAAATAGCATACATATTTACAAAATTACATTTCTCTAATTTAATCTTATTTACATAAATATCACACTTATGAAGTATACACTATACATAATCTTGGATGGAGGAAAGGCTGAACAAACACCCCATTTTCATCTCTTTGCAGAGAGTGAGCAGAAATCTGTTAATCAATAGAAGTGTGATTCTCATCAGTTTCTACGTAATGCACTGAAAATATGTCTCAGACTACATTCCGTAACCCAAGTAACATCACACATGAATCTAGTGTGAAAAGATCTGTGACTAAGTTTTTTTTATTACAGAGAAAACTGAAATGAATCTTTTAGATTGTGAAGGACTGTCTCAAACTTGATAGAGATGAAAATGCAAAAGCACAAAATAGATCAGGTAGCATATACATGTCCCTCTTCCTGATATGTTTGTTTGTTTGTTTGTTTGTTTTTAAACCATGAGCAACCTACAAGCTTTTGTGAAACAATTAGACATGACACTTAATGTTTGATATCATGTACAAAAATTTCTGTAAGCAAAAGAGACTTGAGTTTTTGCCATGACAACACAGACAACACATTGCCATAGATGATTGTTTTATTTGGTGCAGAATGACATGGTCATCTACGACTGCCATATCAAACCTTGAGATCATAGAGCCGTGTATGACTGCAATGGTATGTTTCCTCTATCAATCTCTGTGCCAATGATAATTTAACCAACTGCATTCAGTAACAGAATGGGTCCACTGACAGGATACACCAAACTGTACTGACAGGCTTAAGACATTATAAAGTAAAGGCACTGACTCACATTTAGCCCCACAAAACCATCTCTCATCTTCTCAAGGTTTATTCTTCTTATTGCCACGAGGTCTCCAGAAGGCCCGTGTCTAGCAATATGTACTACAGCATTGCCTTCAAAATTGCGACCTGATCAAAAGAAAAGAAATAGGAGGAAACATTTATACAACACACTGAATTAACAGAAAACGCAGTACAGACAAGCTGCTAGTGTCATGGAAATATACATAGATGTCACAACAGTGACTGCACTACATGCTGAAAAAGAAACAAACAAACAAACTTCATATTCAAAACAAGTCACAAAAGTATTACAAGTATTATCTATTGACTAGTATGTCTACTTCAAATCACAGAGTTATCACCAGGCTAAAAAAAATAAACACAAAAAAATTTCATGTCCATAGTACACCAAGAGGGTCCAAGAGAATGTTGCATCAGATGTTACAAGGCATTCACGATATCTAACATTTCTGACTAACACTATTCATCAAGTTTTCTGTGCACTGCTGCCTTGATTTGATCTAAACTTGTTGTTGTCTTTTATAGAGTAATCAACCTAGTTTGCTTTGTATGTCCTTTATAGCTCAGAGGTGAAAGTTCTTGATGATACAGTTTGGCTAAGTCAATGAAAATAAAAAGGTCAAAACTGACATTCATAGCCACATGTATGTTGTCTCTGTACATGCAGAAGTTGAATATCGCCAAAGTCAATGTATTATTCTTCAGTCCCATCAAGATGAACTTATTATTGTATAATCATGCTGAGTTGACTGGAATTGTTTCTACTGGTTCAACATTCATTCAACATTTCAACAAGAGTACAAACCTATTAGAGTTAGGAGAGTGTAATGCCTGGAATCCCCTTCAAACTTCTGATCAGTCATTTTCTGCAGTAGTGTATAGAAAAGAAGCAGGAAGATTGATAAACACTATTCAAAATGAAGTAGTGCAAATAATCATCTCAGGAAGCTTTGTATCTTTATAAAATGCCTGCAATATCTGGCCACATTGCTTGGTGCATGCTAAGACTGGATTTCCATGATACTGTGTAACACTCTGTGCTCATGGTTTGATTAATGTGCATGCATCACTCTGCAGTATGATTGATCTTCAGACTCTGAAAGATACACAACAAATGACAGAAGAATAATCATAAAGATAATGCCATTAATGCAAGCTGCCCATAATTTGACCAAAACGCCGCTCAAAATTTGACCGCCCGCTACATGTAGAAACCTAAACATGCTTTTGCGCATGGTCGAACCTTGCAGGGAAGGCCAAACCTTATTTATGCGCAAGCCTTTTAAAAGTGGTTGTAAACAAACAGAACAGCATACCACAGGTACCCAGAGGATGTTGCTTCCCACATGATGGCAATCTGTTTGGAACTTCTCTGTATCTACATAGCACTGGCAAAGAATCTGACTTCTTGTAAACACCCATTAATTAAATTGGGACCCTAAGCTAGATAGGATTCTTTCTTTCCGAGGCAAGGTGCCGGGCCAGGGCGGGCCGGTGCAGTCTGGATCTGCATCCGATGAGAGAGGGTGGGTGCGGGGATAATTAGAAAGTTCTATTGATGGCCTTTTTGAATGAGTCTATGATCAGCTGATCCTGATGATGGCGAGTTGATAGTGGCATCACTCAGGTGGTTCCACTCGATGACGCCAGACGGTAGATGGGAAGAATGAGTTCCTAAATTGTTCTGTTTGTGCTCTTATATGGTTAACCGCACCAGCGACCCCAACACGTACTAGTTACAGTACCCCGCACAGTAACTACACGCAGCGCTGTCGCGAATCGCGACAGCGCTGCACCCCTTTTCCTTCGCGGACGTTGTTATCGCGCTTATATCGTTCACTGTTTCCTTCATGAATATCTTTATTAATAGTGGAAAACTAAAATATAAGGAACTATCGTAATCTATGATCATCATTCAATAACCGGTATGCGATTTTTTGTTTAATTACGTCTAAGACTTACCGAAATCTATGGCTGAAATCAGGTCTGTAAACGTCCTTACTGCTTCACTCCTCATCTGCGTGTTATATGAATAGCATTCACTCTCGTATACTACAACGTAGGTAGTCGGAGATAGTCGGATGACCCCGACTCAAAAAGGTCAAATCATTGCCGGTGCAGCACGCGCGGATCTACTACAAGTTTTACGTAACACATGAAACGCACGGGCGCACGGGCGTAGGTAAAAAGCAACCACTTCTGAATGCGCATGCGTGGTAGTTTGTTGATTTTTTGAAGCTCTCGAAGGAAAAGATGCCACCGCACGATCTATACTCCGAAAAATTCAACAATAAGGTCTGGATACCAACAAAACGCCGAATTCAACTCAACAATCAGGAAAATATGCTGTAGGTAAGTGTTGCAATTATATTACTCTTAAAATCATACAAAATAAAAGGTATTTTATGTGATTTTGCCGTCAATAGTGACGGTCGGTTACAACGTTGAAACACTAACACATGTCAGACCCTGTTCACAGTGTCTGGTCAGGCTACCCGCACAGGGGTTATTATATGGTTAAAGCACTTAGATATATCTGTCACTTGTCAGGTTGTTTAATCTATGGTAATTTACAGCAGTATGTAAATTGCTTGGCACAAATACATCGTCTAGATTTTATAGGTTGAACAAAATTTTAAGTTGGGAGAGCAGGCACCACCCCCCCCCCCCCCACCCCCAACCACTTTGAAGAAGAGGGTGCATTTGAGGTTCCTTGATCTTCCTTCTGAATTGCGAGATGCAAGTCAGTCAGCTTGTTACCAATGTTTAATAGTGACAGTCAAAAAAGCCATCCATCATTCAATATCATCTCTGACTAGATCTACCATAGATCTAGAAACCTTTAGGACCCTACCTCCCTGTCCTTCTGCCCGGCTTTCAGATCTAACTTTAGAGGCTAGTTTTAATTAGACACATTAATATATTTAACTTTTTGTCTAGTGCAAAGTATGGTGTATGGTACACATGCGGTGAGTTCCGTCACCCTAATCCTGTGCTAATTATTCAATCTACAAAAAACAAACAAAAAACACACAATAAAAACACTGAACCATCGAAAATGACCCCCCCCCCCCCAATTATATAACGGTAGTCCCATGTATTGTATTGTGTGTTAGTGTGCTCAATCAACAATAAATCCAGTCCTGTTCACCGCACCGGCTTACTAAGTGGGGGAGTCCTTCCTTTTCTGTCACATAAAAATAATACAGTATTCCAACGTACGACTACCTGTAACGTTACGTAAATAATAAACACTCACAATGCACGAGCTGCTCAGGATCTCAATTCTATACCTCCAAAAGACTCGACACGAATGAGATTTGCTATTCGTGGAATTGTACACAAGCACGTCGATCGATATCGATACTTAATCGGTGAGGGTGCGATAGCGAATGATCGACTTCGGTGCTTCCCCTAGCCCTCAAGCTACAATGCATGCACTGCACTGCTCACTGTTGTGTCGCCGTCGCTCGCCGCGCGCTGCCCTCCCTCACTCCTGCCTTTCCGTGGTAACAACAGCAACACCATTGAACACAGTGTCCTCAATTTAAAACTCTGCTAAGATGGCTCATTCTTCTTCAAATGAATTTGATCAAGAGCTGGTCAACGAGCTCAGAGACGTGGTTGAAAATTGCCGATGGCAACGAGTTGGGACTGCAGATGACCTGCAAAGGAGAACGTGCACAAGGTAAATTGAGTTGAGGTATACGAACACACTCACACAGGTCACAGCATTGCACAGGCACACTGCCACACCTCCTGCTACATGTTGAGGAGTGAGGTATCAACATATTATCATGATCCGGGGTAATTTAATTGTTGATATAATACTGAATAGTATATCATCTGTCCCTAGAGCATCTGTGAGTATAGGTGTCAGTACAGTCAGTACCACACAGTTCCCAGTTCAGTTTCATGCCAGAATCCCTCTCAAGCAAGACCATTTAAATTTACTGTAATTACACTCTGTACCTCCGCCAAGGGAGGAGGTTAAAATTTATTATGTTTTTGTTACCGTTGGTTTGTTGGTTTGTTTGTTTGTCCGTGTGCAAAATAACTCAAAAAAGTAGTGAACGGATTTGGATGGAACTTACAGGAAAGGTTGAGAATGACTCAAGTAACAGATGATTAAATTTTGGTAGTGATCCGAGAATTTTTGAGGAATTTATGATGGATTTTTGATATTTTGGCAGGTAGGGTCAATGAACTTGGGAGTTCAAGCTGCGCATTTTTGAGGTTTTCATACACACACTAAAGTGCGTGCTCCACTTTCTGCTAGGGCGAGGTGTGCCGCGCAGCTGAGGGTTTATGATGTAACAAAGGCTTCTAGACCTACATGTATATTGGGAAATCAGGCAATTTTTCAGCATATATACCTATGGGTGGAAATCACTGCTCTCTATATTAGGGAAGAGCCCGAATTAAAGAGCTTTTCCCCAGACGTGGAGAGGAGAAAAATATCTTTGGGAAGAGCAAGATCATCAGTGGAAAGTAGCTGCTTGGCAGAGGTCTGCACTCTCAGAGTGCTTTTCTAGTAAGTTCAAAATGCCATTGCTTGTACTTGTATAAATACAGTAAAATTTTACCAGTAGTTCTAGTAGTAATTTACATCATCTGGAACTCCGATCAAGCTCGGGATCCAGTCCGGGATTGAATCCTTTGAATGGCCCTCTATCTACAAGTCTTCAACTTACTGGGCATCATGGATCATCATATAGGTAATTCAGGTAATTCACTAGTAGCCAGTGCCCTGCCAATGCAGTGGTAGACCTGTAAATCATATTGGACAGTTCAGTTTGAAATAAAGAATATTTCAAGACACAAGAATAGAGCAACTTATATCTATCATTAATATGGGAAAGAGTTCCATATGTAACCCCCCCCCCCCCATAACCTAGGACTCCAGGGTCTGTGTTACCCTTTGAGTAGGACTGACTTCAGGACACACAGGACACACAGATCAATCATCAATGTTACCCTAACCCGAACCCGAACCCTAACCCAACCCTAAACTCTCACTAATAACCCTAACCCTAAAGCCACCTAAATTTAATCATTTTACTTAAATATTATATGTATCACTTTTTTCAGTTTTATGAGGGGTACATATGGAACTCTTGCCTTAATGGGTCATATGAATATGATCAAGAACGACAATGACAAGTCAGTGTCTTGTTCCGTTCAAAACACAAATTCCGCAATTTAGGCTTAACCTGTTGAGGATGGGCTGATTTTGCTACAACATGCATTTCCCATCTAGACACTTGCCTGAGTATACTCGGGACTCGTCTCAATGTGTTAATAGGGCTTTCTGCGCCCTCTGTGTTTCATGGTATTCCTTAGGATGACACAGCTTGGGTTCTGTGATTGTGAATCATCCCCTCTCTGGCCAATATTTTGGTTTCCTTCTCTCACAGTTTGTGCGTGGTGCTATATAAATATGCCAGTTTTCTGTATATTCTACGCCCATTCCTTTCTCTCGATGTGTTTGGCATTCTGCATGAATTTAGTATTGGAGGTCGAGGTTGGTTGCACATGAAAGGAACACAGGTAAAACACAGCTAAAGATGATTGCCTACTCTGGGACTATGCTCATACCAACATATAGTTTAATTTTACTGCCAAATTGCAAGAAAAGAGGTGCACCCCTTCTTCTTGCTAACAGTTCAGTAGAATCACTAGGTAGGCTCATATTGCTAGAGTGAAAAATAGCAGGAACCTTGGAAGCAGCTTCAACAACAGAGCTGATCCTGGGGCAGCGCCTGTCAGACTCTCACTACCAATGATTTGATTTATAAAGAGAATAGAACTTCTTCATTTCAGAAACTGTTAAGGAAGTCTCCTTTACTAAAGTGCTGTAATCAGAGGTTGTTTTTTGGTGTTTTTTAGGAGATCTGTAAAACTTGCCATTTAGTATCCGTATCAGTTTAAAGGGATCATATAGTTTTGGTTGAGACCTAATTTCAGGTTTCTAACATTTTTTGGTGAGATAATGAGAAACCTCTTATGAAATATGAAAGAGCATGTAATTCTATGAGGAATTCAACGTTTATTTGATGAAAATTGGTTTTGAAATGGCTGAGATATCCAAAAAAGAGCGATTCTGATAAAGTGTGGGACCCACACTTTATTACGATCGCTTTGTTTTACTTTGTTATTGGATGTTTCAGTCACTCCAAACCCGATTTTCATCAAATAAACTTTGAATTCCTCTTAAAATGGTATGCTCTGTACTATATCATAAGTGTTTTCTTGGTATGTCGCAAAAAGTTAAAAGCCCAAGTCTCATCTCCACCAATACTTTACCATCCCTTTAATATGGCCGCAATTCTTTTTTTTTTCCAACCATTCATGCAGGATTATGTCAGAAGATGGAGAAGACATTGTGCTGGTTCACATACCCCCTGACCATTTCTTTGCCATGGATGCAAGCTGCCCTCATGCAGGTATCCTTCCAAGGGTGTTGTGTTTCATTGAAGTAGATTCTTTTTGATTTCATGTTGACTTAGTACAAAGTGTGATTTAGTGTTTATATTCATTTGTGGAACTTGAGCAGTCATTTATGATTATTAGATATGACTTTGTGCAAAATTTGATATAGTGTTTGTATTCATTTGTTGAAGTTGAGCAGCCATTTATGATTATTAGATATGACTTTGTGCAAAATTTGATTAGTGTTTGTATTCATTTGTTGAAGTTGAGCAGCCATTATTAGATATCAGGTTTTTCTTTTGAAATTTCATTTTCATCTGTGCAAGGGCTTTACTGTTTCACTGTTTCAGCTTTCATATGTGTGTAAATCCAGGGTCCATAAAACATCTCAAATCATGTTTTAGACAGGTAGAGATGCAAAAACTTAGCAGCAAAAGATTGAAGTGAATGAATGAATGTGATTCATGGTAAATCTTGTCGGCCATTCCATGTAATGAGCGTCATTAATATTTGAAATTTGATTTCATTAAAATTGATGGGGGCTGTGCTGTGTCTGTTTTCATTTAAATTCCTGGTTCCATGAGGTGTTACAGACTATGTGTAAGTTGAGATATGTGGGAAATCAGTGTTTAGCAAAAAAAAAAAATAAATAAATAAATAAAAAATAATGACTATTATATAATGAGAGATAACAATTCCTGGTAGATGGCCTTGTGTAGCAAGTGATATTGAAGGATGACTTTGAATAGTACAATGTAATTGTTGATTTGGCATTTATACACATGTATAACATAGTGGCTAGAGCAGATTTGCATTCTGTTCTTGTAGTACTAGTACTGAAAAGAAGTCTTCCCTGAAGTAAGGTGATACTAATTGTCTTCATGAGATTTTATCAAAACCCAAGTACCAATGCTAGAATTCTGTAGAGCCATTCATAGAGATTTAAGTCCTAAAAACTGCAAGTATTTCTTCAGTTTTACAGTTTAACCATTGGCAAGGGGTATTTGGCATTTCAGATCCAAATTGGTCTCATTGTTTAAAAGGGAAGATGAATTTTTCTAGGGTATTTTATATTCCTTACATATTGGAAAAAGTAAATTACAGCTATTCATTGCATGATTTTCATATGCTCTATCTTATTGTCTGGTTTTAGGTGGTCCCCTTGATATGGGTGACATTGAGGAGATTGAAGGTCACTCCTGCTTGGTCTGTCCTTGGCATGACTATGACTTCAGACTTGACAATGGAGAATCTACTTCAGGACTTAAGGTGAGAAGATGAGACTTACCTGTACAGGCTCTTACACTATATACTGCTTTCACTGTAAGGTAATTATGTATTCAGAATAAATAAAAGTGTGGTAGGAAAATGTTAGTCTAATTCTTTTATCATCATCAGCAGCATGCTTTTTCCAAAATGTTACTTAAAAAAGGGCATATTTTCTTACGCTGTTTCTAATGGTGAAAAATAAACTTTGATTTATTTAAAGGGAAAATTTGTTATGCTATAAGCAATAGATCAGTTAGGAGCTGATATACATGTGAAACACAAACATGAGTTGTGAAGCTTGGGTATGATGGACTTCTCTGGAAGGCTGCTTTTGTACTGATATGCAGTGCTTATCAGGAAATACTTTGAATTGCATAATGGCTGTTATTTTCAATTTTTTTTTCCCAATAATGTCGTTGGTTACTCATGAGAACATTTCTGAAGTCAGTCAGGCTTTTTTACCTCGACAATCAACTATCACTCCTAAATTAGGTATACTATAACCTCTGCTATGTTGGCAAGTAAATGCTTAGTCATCTAACAGATCTAAGCCAGTTATTCTAGAATGAGACCATCATTTGCAATGATAATTTGACTATCTTGCATCACAGATGAATGCTATAACTTTTGATTGAAGTGTACATGGTGCTTTTTATTTTGTAGGTAATATTCATCTGTGATCAATTTATAGTCAGTTACTGATGGCAGATCATTCTGACTTATCGTTTATAAGTATGTGTGAAGCAAATATATGTCAGCTTTCAGCCATTCATTTCATCGGGATGTAAAGATGCTCTCTGCTTATTGTGTGTTCTGGATTTTCCATTTCCTGTGTCCACAGCAACCAGTTTATGAGGTCAAGGTGGTTGAAGGATCTGTGTTTGTTTACACCAGATCTGAGTTGATAGTTCCAAGAAGTGATGCAATGGTCGATGACTGCAGGGATTCATTATCTGTCGGTAATATCCTGAAGTGACTTATGTGGTACTTCATATCTATAAAGCTGAACAGTCAAGACCTTGGACAAATAATTGTTACTTTGACACATTTATAGTGACTTGTATTAGACATTTAGGAGGTTAACCATATGCACTTGAAATACAACAGATGAAAGGTAGTTGAGATATAGGAAGTGTAATGGAAGTGTAAAGTAAAGTTGTCAGTCATATTCTTTAGGTATTTTAATGTAGAATTTGTATAAGAGGGCATTGTATAGGGGGCACAATGTTTCTACACAAATGCTGAAATACAACCAAGCCATGATATAGTGGGCAGGGAGTGTAAATTTTTGGTAAATTCAAATGTGTATGAAATGCCCATTATATTTGTCATTGATGAATGATGTGAAGACATGGTCTGGTATTTTGTCAACTGAAGAGTGTATAAGTGATTGTGTATGTAATGTATTGCTCATTTCATAGACTTGTGTCAGCATTTGCTCTATGTTTTAATGTAAGATGCTTTGTATCTTAAGCAGGGATTGGATAAGACAACCACCACCAAAAAAGGGGAAAAAACAAAAACAACCCAAAGAAAGAAACATAGTTTGATCTTATTAAAGGTTTGTATCCCTCAACTAGAATCCCCCCCCCCCCCCTGCCAAGATAGGGGATAAATTTCAGCTCATACTACTTTAAACTGTGCATTGAGCTTAGGGGATTAAGAGTAGAATTTGATCTTCCTGTCATTGCAATTAGAAACATGCAGAGTCTTTCACTTGCCTCAATGCATAGGAAATCACATACTTCTTTTTCAGTCTCCCTGAATCAAGTGCTGTTGTATTCACACCACAAAATTGTCATTTTCAGCCACAGTGACCCCAGATTTGCTTCTTATCCAACCCCCAGTACCACATATTATAATGAGTTCCTGCACCTTGTATCGTGTTGTTTTGTTGTCTTTATAAGTTGTTTGTTTTGTATTGTTTGTTCCTCAGGAGTACCAGGAGACAAGGCACCAGACACAAGGCTTGTATCTGAAGAAGCATTAGACCATGGGAGCCTATGTGAGTGGGCTGTAAGGATCCTCCAAGAGGCAGATCCAATGAAGAAGGTGATTTTCCAACAAAAAGATTCAGATTCTGTCCGTCATCCACTACTGAATTTTCTGCAGTCCAATGAAACTTAAGATGACTACCTGTTTTAATACAGCAGAAATTCAAGCCTTACATTTTATATTACAAGCTTGGAGATCATGTAATATGCTGTATCATATGGTATAGCAAGATTATTATATAAATGTCCTTTGGTGTCTTTTTTTTTTTTTTTTTTTTTTTTTGGTAGATATCATATCCAAATCATGAGCCAATTGGGGATTATGCAATAATGAAGCAATGCACATGTATGTTTCTTAGAAATGTTTAATGATTCACCAGCATACTATTACACTGAATAGGTAGCTAGTTTCAGGTGAATTGGGCTGTCTTAGTGGTAGAATTGCCTGAAAGCAACAGTTCATCTTCACTGCACTGTTTTGTCCAATGAAATTCAGGTGCAAATCACAAGAGATGTACAGCAGAAGTGGCTGGGAGGAGAAATCAGCGATGTTGGCGAGTGCACACCACCCTCTCAGCCATCTCGGGATGAAAAGCTGCAAATCCTACAACCAGGCAAGATCAAGAGAGGGAGAGGAGGAACACTGGTGAGTATGCCATCTTTTATCACCCACATGCCGTAAAACCAGAAACATTTGTGGCTTGAAACTTTCGCAAATTGGTGCCAATGGTCTTTTTCATGACATGATTGGATGAACCTTTCACAAATTGCATCTGGCATTCAATGCAGTGTATTGTCAGACTACCAAACCAAGTTTGTGAATGAGCGATGCACAGGAGCACAGATATTTGCATTAGCTTTAGTCTCTCTCTCTCTCTCTCTCTCTCTCTCTCTCTTTTTTTGTTCCTGCATGGAAACTTTGTAAAGTATGAAATGTCTGGAGGATATCATTATAAATATGTGGGTTATGAGCTCTCCAGACATAGTAACTAGGAGTTCCATACTTTGTCAAAGCAAAATAGTTTGTAAAACAGTACAATAAAAAGTGCTCTGTGTATAATATATTGTGTTTGTGTCAGATGTCAAACTTCTCAGATGGAATATCGGGGTAAAACTTTCGACTTGTAAGTTCTAGATTTTGACTGCTATCATTGAAGTTTGATTTCTTTTTTTTTTTTTCATTATTCCAAGTGGTATTAGTGTATTTATTATTGTTATCATCATCATCATCATCATCATTATTACCAATATAATGAAGATTTACATGCTACTGTATGCATCTTATTTTTAGCAAGTCTAATTTCTCACAAAAATCGGGGGCTTTTCAACAATTTTTCGAATGGTTATGTGGAATACAGTATTATTGCGCGTCTACTGTGTACTGCATACCAGTATGTGTGTGCTGTGTGCGTCGCATTCATGTCATGATCAGAGTCAATATTTTTGCATGTTCTGAAATTTGCAAAGTAGCACTTGATTTGCACAATTCACAAAGATAACAAGCCTGCGAAATATATGACATGTATTCCTACGTATTTCAAAATCTTTATGCATGTATTGAACATTAGGACATGCTAGTTTGATCTCATTGTTACAATGCAATATTGGTACATGCACTTTTATTGCACTCATACAACAAATAACTTGTTTCACAGTGCTTTACAAAATGATATCAAACTTACATTAAAGGAGTAGGAAAAATAATAGATGAAAAGTACAAAATGTACGTAATTGATTCATCAATTATTGAAAAGAAAAGTCTTTAAAGACTTTTGGAAAACTGCCATAGACGGTGATTCCCGGATACTCTGGGGGAGCTGATTCCATAGGCGTGGAGCGGTAGCCAAGGATTTGTCTCCTGTATAAGTAAGAATCCTATGGGATAGATAGCAGGATTTGGTCTTTATTGCCAGACTGCATACTGGTACCTTGTCTCTCCAATGTCTTCAGAACGTGTAAGGTTTTGACTGCCAATTTTATACCATTTTTGTTACCTCAAAGACCTTTCTCTCTTATTTCATCTTCAAACTGTCAGCAAAGCAGGATAGCCGTTCTGCACTCACTAGCCAACATTGAACAGTGGGCCATTGACCTGGCGTGGGACATTGTGGCGAGATTTTCTACCTTCGTCCTTGGTGATGGATCCAGACTTCCTCGGGAATTCTTCACAGACTTTATCAGGGTGGCGGAAGAAGAGGCCAAGGTACTTGTGCTCATGAAACACTGTTGGATTTCCTATCATGGTATATTGTAGCAGTTTATTTCTGCGCTGGCTATGTACTAACCACAACAGTAATTTGTACATGTCATCACATTTGTAGAAACTGGAGTTTAGTGAATGTGTGTGTCTCTGATTAATTGACACCAAGTCTCCAAATGCTCAATGAGACTAAGTTAAAAATTGCTTTAATGATGCTGTTTAGTTATTTCTCTACAGCTGTTTATGAGTTTCAAGATACACTGTATGTTCCCCCCCCCCAAAAAAAAACAAAAAACAAAAAAAAAAAACACAATGGGACCCTCTGCAACGATAATTTTAAAAATAGTGAATTATTTCAAATACAATTTCAGGGTATGAAACTATAACTCATTACCCACATCGTACAGACAACCCCATCTGATTTACTTCAGCGGTCAAAGAGAAATGAGGATCTTTGTAGTGCATGTCAGGAACCCCTTCCCTCCAAGTTCTGTCCATTGTGTTTACACATTGATATTCAGGTCCAAGAGCATCCAAGTGCTGAACTTGGAAGAAACAGACCAATGACATGCTTTACTATGATCCACATGTCTCTGTGACCACTTAACCAAAGTGAAGAATGGGGTTCTTCACAAAATATTGTTAAGATGATATATTTTTAGACCCTGAAATAGCATTCAGACAGTTCAATCATATTGAAAGTTATCGATGTAGAAATCTGATTGTTGTTGTTGTTGTTGTTGTTTTTTTTTTTATATACCGTATATTTCCATCAGGAATAGTGTGTATTTGAGGCAAGTCACTAAAAGCGCATACAGTTACGAAGAGAAATGACACGACTTCACGTTTCACTAAAAGTGGTACTGGCAAGCAGACCATGTTCAGAGTTCAGGAATATCAATGAACTCAGGTGTTGAGGTATTTGCCCCCAAAATAATTGTGATGAAGATGAATATTCTTGCCTTTGAACTCTGAGACATATTCTTTGTCAATATTAAATGACATAAAGGCAATTTAACTTTCTTGTCAGCATTATACCATCCTGAGTGAGAGATTACAAGCCCTTGGAAGTCATTTTGGAGCCCTGCCAGTTCACAATGGTAAGTTTGTTTGTTTGTTTGTTTGTTGTTTCTGCGATTTCATTACTATGTGCTCTCTGCTTAGTAGCTTGTTGATGAAGCTGAAATGGACATTCCAGGGTTATTTCATTCCCTCAGATTTACCAAAACTGATACAAGTAACAAATTTTGATATTTGTTCTTCGTGTTTATGTGAAGTAAGTTGTAATGTTATAATTGTGATTAGGTGACATATTTTGATAAAGCATGGGGATACCCAAGATATTGGATATTTTCTCCGCAGAAGATACCTTTGCAAACATATTGTAGCATATTGTTCCTTAAATACGTTGTGCAGAGAGCGTAATGAAATGTTCAGTCCAAAGAAATAGTGAAGTACTTTTGCATGTCTTGATTGATATCAAAGTCACTAAAAAGACCCCTATTTACAGTGCCAATAGGCAACCATTGTAGATTAAGTAAGTTGTATCTTGGGAAATAAAAGAACTAAAACTTTTTCTATTCCTTTTTTTAAACATTGACTTGTGCCTGTATTTCACCACTTTATAGAAAATATTCATGCATTCTTAGCGTGGTAGAATGAGCCTTAATAGAAGAATAGATTCAGACTAGAATAAGTAGCTTAATATTTCTGATAAGTGTCCTTAAAAGGAGAATATGCTCTAAAAAGACTGATTTATATGAAAGTTGATTCAAATCCAACCTTGATGTTTTTGTTCAACTTGCAGGGCTTTGGCAGTCTGCAAGTGAGACTAATGATGATCTACTCGCCCGGCTGGCTGTAGTACACATGGTGCATGAAGCAAGGTAAATCAACAAAGTTGCAAAATATAGTTCATTCCAGTCCTTATCATGTTCAACGATCAATAATGTTTTGACTTGTTTAAACACTTAGTAGTATTGTCAAAGCATCAGTGATACTGAAAAGAGCTTCTCTGTGCTCATAGTAACTGTTAGAATTGTCACCTTTTGAGATAAGCAAGTTCTACTGAGTAAACTATTATGTTGACTCCATGCATGAGATTTGCATTGATATTTCCCTGTGTGCATAATGTCTAATCCATTTAGGCTTCTCGCTGATCCGTGTTTGTAATAGTCTTGATAGTCTTGACTACTGACTGATGTGGCATCCAAATGTGTGCAGGGAAATCTTCGGATGAAAGGCTAAAATGTAACAGTCATTTCATGGGCTAGAGTGTATTCACTCTATCAGTTTATATTGCCACAGATTGTTCTTATTCTTCTCCGCTTTGCTTGAAGATGTTTAAAAAACAACAAAAGTGTGTGCAAAATCAATGCTAATAATAAATTTTGGTGAAACAGTAAGTCAACACTGTACCATCAGTGTTCAAAAGACTAAACAAAATGAGAGAGGAACACCCCAATTTAGGTATGTTCTGTACACACAGGCAAAGACATTTGAAAGATGTAGCAATCAGGAAGATTGATCATGATAGCGCTTAATGAGAATAAACAAATGCAGAAACGTAATTAGTCTGTCAGTTTTCCTCTTCCAGTTTTATACCGGACAACTCATGTTTGGTGACAGAAAGACACAAGTTCATTTTTTTGCAAGGATGCCAGGAAAGACTCTGTCCTCTAGTTTGTTTGCCAATTTATTTGTTCGTTCGTTCGTTCGTTCGTTCGCTCGTTCGTTCGCTCGTTCGTTCGTTCATTCATTTGTTCATTCATTCATTCATTCATTCACTCATTCATTATTCTTTAACCAGGGTAGCCCCATCAGTAGTTTATACAATGTTATTCGTGGGGGTCCTGCAACAGAATAACAAAATGCAACAATCAATTCAGAATACACAAAGTAACAACTCAAGAATATTCTGCTTTAGATAGCAATATAACATATAGCAAAGCTGTGTGTAATGTGCAAAATACATTTGTTTGTTTTTTGTAAAACTTGCAGGGGTCTAGATGTCCATCCTAAGACCCAAGAGCGCTTTGCACGTCAGGGAGACAGGGAGTCTGTTGACATCCTGGAAGTTATCTACACTGATGAGATCACACACGTTGCTGCTGGGTTGAAGTGGTTTACCTACGTGTGCAGGCACAGTAACCCTCCCATCGACTGCATCCCTAAGTTCCATGAATTGGTTCGAGCTCACTTCAGGTGGGTGTCATGTTAACCATGAACTGCATTTTGATAATGCCACAATCTGTACTTGATTTTGGCAATGTGTGCTGGAACTGTTTAAAATAGTGTAGCGAGTGTTGCAATATTCAGCATGTAAATGCAGAGATATGTTTCTCAGTTCCCTATTACATGTCAGACAGTTGCTATTTACCAGTTTGGCATTTATGTTGCATTTTTTTTCTGTTCCTGAATGCAAAGACATGGCTGCACTTTATAATGGAGGAGGGGGTGTTGTGCATGTATCTTTTGTTTGTATTTCTTCATTCAATATAACTAAATGCTTTGTCACTTTGTAATTAGTTTTCTTTGTCTTCTTTGTCCTTTGTTTGGAGGAAGAGGATGAAATTTCACTCCCATTCATTCTGTTTTGAAAGCCATTCCAGATGGAAATAGTATTGCTCTTATTACCATTACTATTAAGAATTTTACTACTTCTAATAATTATGATGATGACAACAGTAATGTCATTGCTGCGAGCAGCGTTAATGACATGAAAATTTGATAATCGTTATTGTAGAATTGAAAGGCATTGTATGTAGTGTTCATGTTTGTGACTACCAGTAATCATTCATTGCTGCCATATCACTGTCTTTCTTTGCAGAGGCCACCTCAAACCGCCGTTCAATGAGAAAGGGCGTGAAACTGCCGGCATGACCAGAGAGGTAAAGACTAGCATTTTCTTACCCTGTGTGGTCAATAATTGGCAGATATATTCACAATTGAATGAGTGATGTATTTTAGAGGAATCTGTCATTGAAAATCACTGACTTAATTACTTTTGCTTACTTGGGATATGTAGCACTGCAGTTGTGATTGCAATGCACCATTCTCTAAGTATTTGCCACTCCACATGAGTATAATCAGCCAGCCACAACAAGAGTTTACTTATGATTGTCACAGATAGCAAAAAGTTGCATTCTTTATTCATGAATAATCACTCAGTCAATGTACAGTATGCTTACTTGCTGTGGAGGGTACATACAGAATATCTTATCTGGAGGGTTTGAAATACTACTGAGGTGGATTACAAGTCTCAAGTTTCAGGAAGGAACATTTATGAATATTCTGCCCACTATCATGCAATTATCTTCTCTGCTGAGACCTCAGAATACTCTCACATCACTGTCTTATTAGATTTGTAAGTCTGTCAAGAAGCAGCACCAGTATATAACCAGTTTACACCATTGAATACCTGTTATGTTGTCATGAATTTTTATGTATACATACCAACTTGCATACTCACATACATGTGTACCTGTGTGCACACATACTGTACAGTGATATGCAATAAATATGAATTAATAATTATATGAGGCACGTAGCATTTGAATGATATATTGAGGGGAGTATTTCTTTTGTTACGTTATTGTTTTTTTTTTGGGGGGGGGTTGTGGTAGACATTTGTCTAATATTGATGGTTTTCATTTTGATCTCTTCCATCTTCATTTACAGTGGTATCTGCCTCTGGTTAAATCAAGAACTGACAGTAATACCATGACTTGATGATGAACAGGCCAGTTTTCACTTTCTCGCATAAATTAGAATCCTCGTGGACTTGCCTGCCTTCAGTACATTGTATAGCACATTTAGGAAGAGACGTCATGATGAAAATCTACACTGGACATGTGCAATATTAGTGCTGTAGTAAAATGTGGTCAGCAGACTTTTCTTGTGGTCATGACATCTGTGCGTGATGATAGAGGATGTATCCAGGCACTATCTTATGTAAGATATTTGAGTCTGTTTGACAGGTTTTTGGTGAGAAAATGGACATCCGGCATAGTCTCAGCAGCTCATCCTTTTCTTGACAAAATGGATGCATTGTGCCAGTACTTGTCAGTGATTTGGAGATGTGCATATATCATACCAGGGGCGTATCCAGGAATTTCATAAAGGGGAGGCGCCGTAACAAAATTAGAAGGAGGGAGGGCGCATGCCCCCCACCATTTTTTCTTTTTATTTCTTTTGTTTCAACAAAAAGAATAAAGGGGGGCACACGCCCGGTGCGCCCCCACCTGGATCAACCACTGCATACAGTGGATTCCCGTTATAACAAAGTCCTCGGGACTGGCAGTTTTCTTTCCTTATATTGAAATTTTGTTATAGCCAAACAAATAAACAATGAAAAAAGCAAAGAGAGGATAATGTTGCGGCCTGAATTTTTATTTCATTGTAACCGGAATTTTGTTGTAACTGTGTTCGTTACAATGGGAGTACACTGTATTTCCCAGAGGAACCATCCCATTCCTGCAATGTGTCAGAGAAACTCCATTGTCGTGAACCAGTGTTTATTATTATATCCCTCACAAATCATTTCTTGTTCTTGATTTGTCAAGTGCAATGAAAGTGACAAACCATATTTCCACTATGAATATCCTGATTCAACTATTTCCCTGTCGAAATCATTAAAAAAAATGTACATCCTGCTGCCAAGGGAATATTTGCCGAGGACATGTGCACCATCCTTGTCACAAGTACGTATTTTAGTGTATGAGACATCACAGGGATATAAAGCAAATATACCAAGCCATTTTTGGAGGTTCTTCTTAAACTATATGCCTTCAGTGACTTCAATAACACTATTTTCTTTGGAGCCGTACCCCTCAGAAAATTGTGCTATTGAAGTCACCTCATGCACATAGTTTTAACCAGAACCTCTTATGCCTGGTATATGCATTATGTTTAGACTTCAATTGAGTCAGTCCTGCTTGTGATGAATCTGTCATGATCAGGTCCAGTGCTAGCCATAAAAAAAAAGAAAAAAAGAATCACTCTCACTTATCAAAGTTATTAGTATCCTTCCTGTACGTCATGGTCTCAGGGACTTCCTTTAACAGGAAAATTGGCAGGTGTCTGTCTTCAGCAAGATCTACATGAGTACAGTGTAAAGGGAAACCCTTTTTGTGTGTGTGTGTGTTGAGGTGGACAGTAATAAAAAGAGTATAGTCAAGTATACAAAACAGATTCAGTCATATTGCACAAAGTACAAGGAAGTTATGGAATTTGAATTTCAGTGTTTTCATAAACTTGATGTTGTTAACAGTTACATATGTGAAGGCAATGTCATTGTTACACAACTCTTCTTTTACTGTTTTAAAATTTTTTACCAGTGAATAATATTAAATAATTCTTTTAATCCACTGGCCCTTGTAGAAATACTATGTCTCCTTTGACAAGTCATTATTGCTAAGTTGTTGCAGCTTACCATATACCTGTGCAATCTGATGATTTTCCACTATGGTGTACTTGAGTATATAAGTATATATTAAAGATAGGCTTTATTGAGCAAAGAAGATTTCCTGATACTGCTTGATGTTACTTTGCATGAGTTTGCTGCCAAACCGCAGAAAAAAAAGTGTTAAACTTTAAAAGAAAAAGAAATTAATCAGACAGGAATGGTTATGACAGGATTTGTTTTGTTTTATGCTTAGTACCTCTTGACTGAGTTATGAGTTTTGTGTGGTTCAGTACTTTACTAGTAGGCCTATGCTACAAACCTCTGGTTCCTGACTATAGGTCAGTAATAGTCATACTTTACATTCAGATGTTTCTGTTAATGTTCTTGCTTTAGGTTTGAGTGTTGTAATTACTTTAATGTTTATTGTGTCATGCATTGTAACACATTTCACATATTTATTCCATTTCAAGAGAAGAGAAGTGAAAGGACTGTCAAATTTTGTTCAGTTATTTTTAGTGTTTTTACTCACTGTCATTTTGACTTATTAGTTAGAGTTGCTTCACATAAAGCTTCTCTCCAGTCTCTACTCAATGCATCTCACAGTGCATAGGATGAAGTCTTATATCACTTTGATGTAGCCTTGCAAGGTAGGCTTTGAAATGATGTTACATATTGATCTTTTTTTTTTAAGGAAAAATAAAAAGTATGTTGCATGCAGAGTTCAAGACAATGTAATGCACCCCAGAAATGTATGTGCTTGTCATCATCTTTTTTTGGTTACTGTAGTATAGTGCATGAGGGTCTAGACTCTGAAAGAAGAGGTCATTGGTTCAAATCTTGCTCAATGTATACATACTTGAAAAACAGGGTTTAGCCACTGCGTCCCTCTTGAACCAGGAGTGTATGGTTACATGGAAATGCCATGGATAGTAATGGTGGGGTCCTCCGGTAGAAAAGGAATGATTTTGAAGCTGCCACTTGTACTTGCACAACACCACTGCCATAAATATGGATGAATGCAAATCTTATTGAACTGTGATAAGCATTCATGCTGTTTTGGTTGACATTAATCCTGCATTAGTGAAGGGGGCAGACAGAAATATTTTCACCAGCATATAAATTGGCCTTTGATTAAAGTTATTTAGTTTTTGAGGGTGTGAAGTTACTCACATTTATTGTGTGCAAGCATTTGGAAAAAAAAAAAGGGGGGGGGGAATGAAATAAAGCAACATAAATAAGATGAAACAGTACTGCTGAATTTTGTAGAAAGTCAGTTACATTCTTATTACCAATATTGGGCACTTGATAGCATGTGTATGAATCAATTTATGAGTTAATGAATTCTGACTGCCTTACTGAATAATGGATGTTTATTTATGTCTATAGCGAAACTTGTCAACATGTTGCTAAAAAAAAAGAAAAAAAATGACACAAGAATCCATTAATTTAAGCAGATACACAGTATTAGTTGGTATAAAGGATAAGAACCATCACTAGCTGTCTGGAGAAAGCTTGGTAGTCTAGCAGATGCAATGCCTGTCAGGTCATCAGGAAATTGTTGGTTCGAGTCCAACCTGAGTATGTATGCCCATGATTTTATCATGACTACTGCTAAAACACTGAGTAATCGGTGCTTATTTACATCAGTGTAGAGCAGTTTGCCAATCAATTGCAATAAAGACAGCTAAATGCCAGAATTCTTTAATTTGAACATCCTTGATTTGTTGTAAGATATACATTGTAGCTCAGTTATACCTGTAGTCAGTGTATGATTGGTAAACAGAGATGCCAATGTGTGGTGTGTGTGTTTTTTTTTTTTTTTTTTTTTTTTGGGGGGGGGCTGTATTTTGTACTGTTTTGTATTATATTGTACTATTCATGTCTCTTGCAGGAAAGGTGAAAATGTCTTTTGTTGTTGTAAAAACCAAAAACAAACAAACAAACAAAAAAACACACACACACACACACATACAAGATGATCGTTTAGGCCTTCAGAATATTCTGCAATGCTATTTACGAGGTTGGCATACCTGGGCCATGTTGCATTAAAGTTCAGATCAAACGTAAGTCAGAAAATCAAACATAGATCTCTGAATACTCAGTTCTGATTGGCTGATACCTGACTTGTGTTTGATTTTTTGACTTATGTTTGATTGCACCTTCTTTTTTATGCAACAGGGCCCTGGTATACAACAGGCCCTGATAACATAACTTGTAGTTGGTGCTTGCTCTGTCTTGTAGCTTTGCATTCTAAACCCCTGTGTGTGCAGTGAGCACATTTATGTGCGAGATCCCATCAAATAGAATAGCAATTTCCATCAAGTATCCCAGGTATTCTTTTTTTGTTGGGGGGATGTTGGTTTATATTGAAACATCTTCCATCTCACAGTGTGTGTGTTTTTGGGTTTTTTTTTTTTAAATCCTCGATATAGACCGGGATTTGACCACAGCCAGAAAACAATTTTTGTTTTGGTTCATTTTTTTAACTTTCCTGCAAATATGGTTCAGATCCTCTCCTGGTTTTCTGTTTTATATTGTTTTGTTTGTTTGTTTGCTTGTTTGTTTGTTTGTTTTTTACATAAATTTCCTGATAAACGAATAAACAAACAAAAAACACCGGCTTAGACAGGAGTGTCTAACCTCCCCTTCGTGGCGGAGATGTGAACTGCACAGCATCTGTTGTAGGAGACTGTATGCATTGATCACTCAAAGTATTGTATCTTCGTGTTAGGATTATAACCACTTAAGCGCTTCACTGATTGAATCTACATGTACTACCATGCGTCTCCTTTTTTTAATGATGAAATGAAAATGGAAACATGATATATAGTGTATAGTGTGGTTTTTACAAGGATGTCAAGGATGAGGTTGGGGCTGTCTAATAAATGATGGCGTTGATGTATCTAAGTTTCGTTTCCATCAAAATTTGGATGAGCAACATCAATTATCAAGAATGACAATGACAGTAATGTCACTATTGTACTGCTTGGGGATAGCTCTGATAGTACTGTATCTCTTTCAAATTCAAAAAGAGCACCTACACAGTGCTTTCCCACATTATCTTTCTGTTTTTGCTTTTGTCTTGTTTTTTTTCAGTGCAAGAGCAGACTGATTCCTTAAACAACATCATGATTAATCGATTTCTCGGGCGAGGCTGCGTTCGTAAGGATTTAGACTCATTGCAAACGTCTTAGGATTGAACCGCTAATTCCTTCATCGAATCCACTCACTACATTGCCGGTTGCCCTACTGGTCGCCAGGTGAGAGCTGTTTGCAAACAGAATCAATCATGTTTGATTTACCGGCTAAGGTGGCCCCACAAGACTGCCATTATATCTTGCCATGAAGCTAATATAGTGGAGGATTTCACTATTTACCGCGTCATACCCGTAATACCGACGCTTTCACAAATGAGATGGGTTGTGTACATTTGGGCTTTATTGCGACGAAGATGCTTGCAGCGACATGTTCATTTACAAAAACTATCGTGAAAGAAGCCTGAGAAACAAATAGAGAGAGAGAGAGAGAGAGGGAGAGAGAGATTTTGGAAAGAAAGAACAGAGTAAATAGATGTGTGTGTGTGTGTGTGAGAGAAAGAGATGGAGCGAACGAAATAAAGAATAGGAACAAAACTTTTTCACGTTGGATTTTCAGTACATCGAGTCACAAGGCGAGATTTTAGTACGCCTGATTTGTACCATTCTAAACCACATCAGCAATAGACTGACACCATGTAATTTCATGTCTTCTCAAGAATAGACACCACTATAATAAGATTCAGCTTGAAACGGACGCACGGCACGGATATGACTTCCGATTATAATTAGTCAAGAAGTGTGGCTTGCGATCTGAATGTTGTGCATCTGATGCTGATATAATCTACTCGACACTGCTCCATGTTGCCATGTCAAGATGGTCTTGATCTCCATGTGATTGGACCTGATCTTACCAAGGAAGTTAGCACCTCTAGAGCGCGGGCAACCTCATGAAACCAACATCCTAGATTAGGTGTAGCTGCCGACTTTAGACATGATAACCTTGGAAAATCCCATGTGCAGTTTGTGAACATCCTGAGAAACATGTAAAAAAAAACATCGTCTACAGTGTAGACTTTGGAGTTTGTTTGTTCCTCGATAACAATAACTACCATCGCTACAAAAAGAAGACGTTCTGTGGGCAAAACAGATGCTGACTTACGGAAGGATTTGGCAAATGAATGTTGCCTAAGGCGAAACGTCTCGTGCGTGCTTGTAAGATATGCATCTTGCAAAGGGAGGCTTTAATCGGTGGGCAAGATGTGTGTTATTAACAGTGCCAACGGATTATTTATCTCACTCATGGAGCGCGAGAATACTAAGAGGGAAGAAAGAAGAGGAAGAAGATGAAGGATATTGTCCATGGCTCCGATAAAAAACCCAACAACAACAACAATGTTAGCGCAGATGAAGGATTTGAGTTTGTGACTTTAAATTTATCACTGTATGGGATCTCGAAACGGATAAGATGGCAGGAGCTTCGACGGATGTGGAACTTCGGAAATAACGCCGACCGTTATCCGTGATTCATGCAGTGAGAATATCTGAATAGTCATCTAATTGGGTGCAACTTGGATCGTGATGTAGGACTTTGTATTTTAATTTGGATGGACTGATAAGATCTTTCAATAGAGCATCAAAAGACACAATGTCCAATCGGAGAGGGATGCCTTGAATTGTGGAAAGGTAATCCAGGACGCACTTACATGTTTGGGGGCACGTAATCAACCCCCTCCCAATCATAATCTTCATTTGCCACGAGTTTCACACTTTGGACTTCAGCATTTCTGATACCATGACAGAGTTGGTTTAGACTTCGTGTCAGAGTGGCGTGGGGCAGTCCCATGTAGAATATTTACATTTGTTCAAACAATTCTAGAGAAGGACTGCTGTACCAGCGAAACATCCGAATCATGCGATCAAACGGTTGTGTAAAGCGGTTTTTTCACATCCTTAGGAGTTCAGGTTACCTGTTCAAAATTTCGGTATGGAGACATCCAGTGATATACTTCATATACTTCTGCGATATATGAGCAAATGATAATGTGAGGGGAGAAATTCTGCTTGTACCAAATGTGAGAATTATGTTATTTCTTCCGAGCATTGGCATTTTGCTTATATACAAGCTCATGGACATGCTGCGGAAATGTGATCAGAACTGTGGACAATCAGATATGGTGTAAGTTGTTCTGATTCCGATATTTTGCTCAAGGCATATCATCTGCCGTGCATGGGGCCTGCCACGAGCTGTGGTTTTAAACCAAAATAATAACTACATTTCCACCAGCGTGCTAATCATGGCTCGTTTGAACGGTTGTAACAATGGTGACTTCAACAAAATGAACTCGATAATGGTAAAAACACGACGATTGTCAATGGACGACGGCAGCGGGAGTGCCAGTCTCGGCAAAAAGACTAAACGGGTCCGTTTCCTTGACAATTCCCTCGCTCAAGAATTGATCAAGAGAGAGAAGCTTCGTCTCCAAGACAAGGTGATAGCCCTAAGAAAGAAATATAATTTTTCAGCGAAGGATGAAGATGAATCGGACTGTGATAAGGGAAACGAGTCAAACCTTGACGTTGAAATTCTACCTCTCGCGGTTGTGGAGAGAGAACGGTCTAAGTCATGTTCCAACGTTCCTAGTGTGAATCGCGAAGCGAAGAGGCCCAGGAGTGAGAAATCGAGACCAGGGCGTTCCGGAAGTCTCAGTCGGATTGAAGAACTTGCCTTGCCACGCGGACGGGCTAAGTCGCAACTTTCTGCACACAGAAGCGCAATAGTCACTCTTTCGCCGGAACACCTTCGCCTCACCATTCCGCAACGGACACCGCGGAGCACGACTCAGTTGAAGGAGCTGACCGACGATGAAATGGACTACCTTTTGCAGCCGAAATCCCTTCAAGAGTTTCACTCAATGAGTAGCATGATAATGGAATCTTCGCGCTCATCAAGTCGGCTCAGTGGACGCTCTACTCCACGTAATGGTCGTCAGGGAAATGGCCGTCCGCAGTCGTCAACAAGAACAATATCCAGGCCAAACACCGGCCATAAGTCCAGAGGGGTGATCCCAGCAGCAACAGAAATCAAAGTATCTCAAGTATCCATCGGAAAAGCTGTGTATAAACCATCATTCAAAGTTGCAGCAACAGGAATAATATCGATGAATAATGGCAAGAACCCCAAGCCACCGGAAGAATCTTCCGCGTCGAAAGCGTGGACAAACGCTATGGGTGTACAATCGCCAAACCCACTGACCGGTCGTTATCATCTGCCGGGCGGACGCGTACTCCGATTACGACCGCGAAGACCAGCCTGGCAGGCGAAAGACCGCTCTGATCAAAGTCATCATGCGAGTCTCCGTCGAACAGACCAGGCTGGCACGAGCGATGGGGACGCAGAGAGCCATGGAGGTAAAGGTGATATGTCCAGCTCAGGTACTGGTGTCGACAAGCAAGCTAACAGGAATTACCCGTGGAAAACCGAGGCAAAGGCTATTGACCTTTCCCTGCTTTCCAAGGACCTGACAAAATGTCACTACCTTAGGCAAAGAGGCGAACATGACACAATTAATGTTGCTGAAATCTTCAAGAAATAACGCATATAATGATTAGATCTATTCTATATACTTTCCAAAGGCAAATTTGACTATATATGTTAAGCATCGAAGGGTTCTTGAGCTTTTGATTAAAGAAGCAAAACGATGCAGGGAGTAGGAGTAGTCGTTGATTTTATAAAGCAGTAATGATGGTGGTGATAAATGTGATTGTATCAAGGAAAAATGATATAGATTATCATACTGGTCATGGTAAAAGCAATAACGGATGCACACGGTCTTGATAATAGTAATGATATGGTCTTATTTATCCAGGGTAGACTTTTCCTTGTATACTGCTGCCTTAGGACCGTTTTATTGTTATTACACTACAACGTTGCATGGGGCCCATTTATACACCTGGCTAGAAAGCTGAAAAATCACGCATCTTCTTCACTGTGCTCCCTCTGTAGATGATGACGATGATTATTATGAAGGGCCTACTAGCATTGTAATGAAACTGCTAATAGCCACAATATCTACAATAATGATAAACAATAGATTACTATGACTGATAATTACACCGTCCGGGCAATTTTCAGTCGATTTCACGTAGGATGAGAAAATAAGTATAATGATAACGTAATATCTTACAAAATGCTGTAACATCTCAGTGGCGGATCCAGGAATTCCGTAAAGGGGAGAGGGGCGCAAAAATATTTCTGGTTCCACTTCCGGGTTTTAATCAGTTGACAAGAAGAAAAAAAAAAAGGTCGCCGTGCAATTTTTCCTCACTTACGGTCTTAAAAAAAAAATAAATAAATAAAAAATAAAAAATCAAAGAGGGGCTTACGTGCCCCTTGCGGTTTATTTCTTTTTATTTCTTTTATTTTCCACAAAATCAAAGGGGGCCGGTGCGCCCCCCCCCCAACCCGCCACTGCATCTGCACGCGTGAAATTTATAAAGCGCACGAAATGCCGATTGGACTCATCATGGTGATTTCCATGGACACACAATAGATGTTTGCAAACATGGTTCTACGGAGAGATCTACTCTGTAGGTCAGGTTTAGTTTATTTTGATATTTTGAGTTTTTGCATTGTTTTCCGTTACCCCTGAGGAAGCAATTAATGTTTATAAGCAAGTAACCGCGGTATACCGAAGATCCCCACGATCGAAGCATCAGGCAATGAGGATAACCTTAATCTATAGGGGCACAACCGCCGAGTCATGAGACTCGAATCCGGGACCTTGTGATTGATGGTCCGTAGTCTTATCCACTGAGTCACAACATCTCATCAAAGAATTTTTGTCGAGCCAACCGGAGGTGCGGGGAGGCTAAAGGGATCGCCTGCGGCGTCTGTCCGTAACGCTACAAAAACTTGAATAACTCTCCACTGAGGACTTTGATTGCTATCAAACTTGGAGGGAAGAGTGGTTATACAACGTTACACATTTTACCAAGCATGAAGGTCATCTCAAGGTCAAAGGTCATAGGCAGGGGTCAATGAACTTTAGGGCCCAATGTTAAGTTTCTACGGCGCGTTTCGATTATGGCTCATTAACTTTAGATGTATGTATCAGTTTGTTACCAAACTTGGATGGTAGATGTCCCTTAAGGAGTTGAAGGTACCACAAGGTCAAAGGTCACAGACAGGGGTCAACGAACTTTTAAGGGCCCAATGCTAAGTTTTTACGGTGCGTTTCGATTAATATGGCTCATAACTTTTGATGTAAATGTCCGTTTGTGACCAAACTTGGCTGGTAAATGTCCCTTGGGGAATTGAAGGTCACCTCAAGGTCAAAGGTCATAGGCGGGGTCAATGAACTTCCAGGATTTAGAAAAACATTAATTTCTTCTATGCGAATGGGCGAGACACATTCTGGCACTTACCTTGTTTAGCAATGTGTAATATAGGGGTTAAGGCAAGGCTGTAAAGTGATATCTGAGACACTTACACACAAAACACACACACATACACACAAACCACTCATAGTGATTATCATTTTAATGAATTTATGGGATCGATTTACTGTCAGTGATGTTAGTATGGTTCAACACTACATTAAGATCATACAGGCGAGAGATTTATGCAAAGGACCTACATAATAAATTATAAAGATAGTTGTTCGCCAGGAGCGGAACAAAGATGTAATGATGTCTTGAGCACTCTTTGTACTGTGCCATTTTTTTAGTAAGACCAGAAGGTTCATGCTTTTTCGGCGGTTTGATTCACAATAACATCTCTATTGCATCATGGACCTGATTGCATCAAGGAATAATCCAATGTGTATAAGAGAGGTCATTGCTAAAGCAGCTCTGAAACATGATGATTATGCTCAAAATCCGACATAACATACCATACGTTTAAGAGTAATTATTTTCTTTGTACGTATAGCCAAGTGCGGTTTTAAACAAATAAATAACTAGAAATTATGTGACACTGATTTATTGGGAAATCGTAATGTTTCGCTTTGATGCTGTATAATTATGATTATGAATATTTCATGCTGTATATAATTATTATATTAAAGTATAGGCCCTATGTTGTACAGGAAAACTGCATTGACGCAGAAAACCCTACAGCGCTGTAAACACTGTCCAAAGTCCCTGGCACAGAATTAATTAAACAAGCATTATCACAACACGTTCATTATCGTGTATCAATGTACTTAGTATATTTATAATAGGACTCACTTTTCAGGTACGTGCTGTGCTGTACATTGAACTGTCCAGGATTCAGGAAAGTGACATCTGCTGAAACAACAGAGCGCCATCTCTTGTTCAAGAACCGGCCAGTGTTATTGAACGTGCTCCTTCACTTTGCCTGCTCGCGATGTACTAGGTGATACTTCAACCCTTCAACAACAATAATGGTTATGACAACATTTAATTTCCTTCGTCTTTCGTCATCCCGACCGCCATCGCCTCCTCCTCCTTCTTTTTCTTGTTCTCTCCTTCTCCGCCTCCTATCTCTTCTTCTTCTCTTCTTTCTTTTCATATCTTTTTTCTCTCTCTCCTTTTGAAAACGTTTAGATCCAGCAGAATTTGCCACAGAAAATAATCGATGTGATTGTCTATAGATGTATGAAATAGTATAACTTGAAATGAAAGAGTCAGCTTCCACGCCTAAAAATTGGAGAAAACACATTTGCCTTTGATAAATCCGTTACGAGGACATTGAAAGATGGCAAGATACTTCTTACAGGAAAGTAAAGTAAAATCATTCAGCGACATTCAACCCGTTACCACGCTGATATTGTGTGCGCCATATAAATTGGACATTTTGCAGATCATTCTCTAAACGTGGGAGGAGTGTATTTATATACAACATAAAGTGTACTTAAATGTCACCAGGCACTTAATTTACGAAACAATGAAGCCATGTTTTCCCTTCAATTATAATAGTAGTGGTAGTAGTAGTAGTAGTAGTAGTAGTAGTAGTAGTAGTAGTAGTAGTAGTAGTAGTAGTAGTAGTACTAGTAGTATAGTAGTAGTAGTAGTGGTAGTTGTTGTTGTTGTTGTAGCTGGCATTAAAGGATCGAGGAGACGCGATAGTCTATCTTTCTTCAAGCAGCAATTATAGTGCATTCCATTATAACGAAATACTCGTTACAATGAAGCAAAATTCATGTTCCAATATCATCATTTGTATAATAATCTTTCGGCAAATGCGAAATTTCGATATTAACGAAAGAAAATTGCCGGTCCCGAGGACTTTTTTTATAACGGCCGGGAGTAGCCTTTAATTTGTTTTGTTGTTGTTGTTGTTGTTGTTTTTGTTGTTTTTTTAGTTTTAAATTCTTATAGGACTTACTAACTACAAGTCTGAATCACGCCTTTCTTTCTTATAGCCTAGCTGTAAGGATAACATAATTATACCAGTTTTCAGAAGTGTATTATCGTGGTTATTATTATTATTATTATTATTATTATTATTATTATTATTATTATTATTATTATTATTATTATTATTATTATTATTATTATTATTATTATTATTATTATTATTATTAATTTTTTTTTTTACTCCGGGGGCATCTTTGTGTGCTTGTTTGTGTGTGTGTGTGCGTGTGTGTGAGTTTGTGTTTGTGTGTGTGTGTGTGTGTGTGTGTGTGTGTGTGTGTGTGTGTGTGTGTGTGTGTCAGTGTGTGTGGGTGTCGGAGAGAGAGTGAGGGGGAGGGAGTATAGGGCGTTAATGATGATGCCAGTTGTATTTGATTTGCACCTGGTACATGCATGTTACTCAGTACACAATACACTATACAACAGTTAGTCTCGTAGGATGTGATTCAATGAACACCGAAATACGCTAAAACTTTACCATAAATTCACGGACAAAGTACTGAATATTAATGATATTTCAGTCGGCAACATAAGTCAACCCATTCTTTTCCCCTCCACACCCATCTCATCACATCTCATCCAACCCTCCCCCCCCCCCACACACACACACACCAACCATACGCACCCCTTGGAAACATAACACCCCCGCGAATGCACTTACACGTGACTGTGCTCAAACCCACTTCAAGAAGATATATTTATAAAGTGAATGTTATCAAGAATTATCACTTCGATGTCATAAAACTGATAACTTCGTCGAGGCCCTATAACAATGGGGTGTTTGGACATTACGTATTAGTCAGTAACACAGTGTCACGAGCGCTAACCATAATTATTACTCCTACCTTGTCTTTTGTCAGATAATGTCAATATTACGTGTATGTCACATTGTTATTCTGTTCTCATGTGATCAGGTTATAGATGGCATATCGTTTAGTGTTGAAACCTGATTTTGTACATTAAACAACAACAAGAACACACAAACACACACACACACACACACACACACACACACACACACACACACACACACACACGCATGGGGTTTCATTCTCATAATATTATGCGGTAAGCCGCGGACAGGCTATTGTATTCGACAGGAACTTGAACATTGTTGAAAGGAAACATCAGGGCCATGCTGCCAGGCTATACCAGGCAGAAAAAGAATCCCTCGTTTCTCGTGAGTTTTGATAACAGAAAAAAGTGAAAACGACACCTAACACACACCATGTGACTCGAATAAATGGCATCGCATTGAGTACAAGTTAACATTCCCTGTACAGTGAAAACAGGACGAACAAGCAATATAAAAGGAGACCTCCGGGTGATATTCAGACTTTTACATTTGAACAATAAATTAGTTCTACCGAGTACAGATTTTTAGAATTTATAGTGATTGCGGTGAGGAATAACTGAATGTTATCAAAATTTATAACGAATTGCAATGAACAAGGATGATGACATGGCAGCCTCACCATATAAGAATGCATATAAGTGGGGGCTCAAGGAAGCAGAACGAAAGAAGAAGACATGCACATAGATTTCATACAGGTGAATTTGTTAAGCAAGCGGTATAAGTACACTGCTACATTTCTGAAATAATTAAAAAATGTGAGGCTCCTATATGTCATCAGCACACATCAACACAACACATTACACATCCAGTGTAATTTGTTTCAGATTTTCAGAGGATTGGTTTCTCTGCGCAAGGACCACAAGAAATTTCACAAATCGATATATGGAGCTGTCGATTTATGAATAGTACGAAGATAATCTGGAATGCCCCTTTAATGACCTCGCAGTGAAACGGGAAGTGATAGTAATATCAATAATTACAGATCTTGGCAACAGTATATTGTGGTTGTGCACAAATGCAGTCTCATCCTAAACGAATGCTACGTTGAGGTTTATTCCAACTTACACCTACCAATTTTGAAATTCTTTTGTTGCTGTTGTTACCGTCGTCGTTGTTGTTGAGAGAGAGAGAGAGAGAGGGGGGAAGAGATGGAGAGAGAGAGAGAGAGAGAGAGAGAGCCTCCTCACCCCCACCCCCAAAATGTTTCCACGACATTTGCTCCTGTGCGACTACTTAGTGCTCCCAGTAAACATCTTCTGCACACAAACATAAATTCTACCCACAAACACAACCCTAACCCTAATCCTCACATCAAAGTAAACTTGAAACTGTACCACATTCCTAATCCAAACCCTTTTAGTCCTTGGAGAAAATGAGACCGGAGCAATAAGTCGCAGGAGCAGAGTCGTGTCACCCCCCCCCCCCCCCACCACCAATAAAAAAAGAAAAAAAAAAGAAAAAAGAAGAAGCTCATCCTCCGCAATGTGAGGGTGGTATACATACAAAAAAAGATACTCTTCAAAGCAATATTTATTGTTTGTTGTTCCTGTGTGTGTTTCGATCATTGTGACGTTTCCAGAGACCATCATGTAGTCACGACTGAGCTGCAGTGCGTTTGGTCAATCTTTGATATTTGGATTGTCTATGCATCTCTTACACATCATTAAGACCATGAAATTGCGCATAGTAAATGATTCTTTCACATAGATGGCAAAATCATAAATCAGATTAAAAAGAAAAAGAAAAGTCTCTTAATCCCATGATAACTCACAATACCTCTCATCATCATTTTGTTCTCTCATGTCTCTTTCCTTAATTGTTGTCTTCCAGACTGATATTAACTTGGTTGTCTGGTATCATCTTTGATTCTCTTGTAGGTTCGTATAAGATTGCACCTGCCATGCCCCTGCAGGGCATGGTGGCCTTGCAATGGCTGTCGAGTGTAGGTATTTTTAGTATTATGACCCTTTTACATTCCCACTATAAGATTATGCAGCTCAAATGTATACACAGTAGCCTTTAAAAGTGTATTTGTTGATGAGTGTTTGCGTCCACGTTGTTGACACAAAGATATCACTCTTCACCACGTGATGTGGACTCTGAATTCAACGTGCCTTCTGATATACAATTTACACACAACGAATAGTTGGTTCGTATCAAAGTGTACGTTTCATTTCTGTATTTTGTTTTATATATATATATATATATATATATATATATATATATATATATATATATATATATTGTTACCTTAAAATATCTTGAACATGATTAACCTTTTATTTGATCAAATAAAACGGCTTTGTTTATGGGGAGGCGAGCTAAACTGATACATCTAACACTAAATGCCAATGTACTCGGGCTGAGACTGTGAGAGAAGATGCACATGGTTGAATTCTTGCATGTTGATGTAGTATTCATGTATTGCTCTTATTCTTTGAAAATAAGATTTTTTTTAATATGCCCATGTATGAGTTATTATTTCAAGTCTGTTGAGAGATGAGGATGAATACACTGTAGTCATGACAAAAGCTTGTACTATGACAACAGTACGATGCCTTTTATACAGTGCATATACACGTACGTCCGACTTGGCTCTAACAAAAGTCATCGGAACAGAATAAGGAATATTATCATGAAAAAGTTACGGAATTTTATAGTTCATAATTACGAAATAGTTGTATTGCTATATGTAATGTGAATATTGTGACGACTGTTATATGGTCTTACATGCCTCAGTTGATTTTTTACATAATATCCTTACTGAATTCATATTAAAAATGTTGTGTAATCACGTATATACCAGCAGCGATCGAGGGGACAGTATTTTGTAATAGTCATGTAGCTATAATTCGTTGAAGTTGTTCATTACCAATAGGCATATGAAGAATCATATACATGTAGCCGTTTGATCCTGATCAAAATCAGTATAGACACTGGTATCCAAGGTCACCTCGATACACTTCCATCATATACCTCGTCCGAAAGAAGGTACGGTCAGATAATGGTCACGACAGCTGACAGAATTATTCGTGGTCCCGATGGACGAAGTGAAAGTTATCTCAACCAGGATGTGAGCTTGTTGGTGCAGTCAGTTCCTGTAACCTGATAAACCCATCAAATCCGATGTAACAAAAGGCATGCAGTGATAGGTTTCTCACTTGGCACTGTGACACTATTGATGTTATGCATTTTAATTGTGAATTAAGATCGCATGTATAATATCCCCCAGAATCGGCCCAGATGCATCTCCATGACAAATCAAGCTTACCCACCTCAGTCCCGATTCTTGTCAAACAAATTAATGTCCGACTGAAAGCAAAACATAATTATATCGTGACATTATGTATCAGAGGCTAGAGACAAAGTATAACTATTTAAAGACAACAGTGGTAAAGGCCTGGACGACATTTTTGTTGTTTTAACAACACGATCACAGACATAGTTTGTTTATCGGCATCAGTCACATGACTGTGTCCTATAGCGGGTTGAAAGGGAAATAACCCAAATCCCCCATGTGGATTCCCCCTCATGAAGGAATCCTTCTATGTAAGACACATTGATCAGTGCAGATGTAGAAAGATCGGACAATTGGTCAAGAGTTAAGAATGTTTACAGTGTTGGTTCAATCCATGTGACGTCAAACTGGATAAGAAGGCTATAACGCAACATACCACATTAATTTGTTTTTCAATGGTAAGGGTGTATATAGTGGAAGAATATAAACATGCAGGCCACTTCATTGTCTGATATAAACCGGAAAAAAATAAGATAAAGAAGTAATTAGTAGTAGTAGCAGTATTAGAAGAAGGAGGAGGAGGGAGGAGGAGAAACATTCAAATTAAAAAGATAATGAAAACATGCGGAAAGTCAATATCCAGTGTTGGGCATCTATAAAAATAGACGTATGCTCAAGAGTGCTTTATATATTCGGTATGTTCCAATATAGGCCTGTGACACTGATGAACAGGACATCCTTCTAGAGAAGCAGGGCATGGTGTGTGAAAAACTCTCTAATTCTTACAAAGGAAAGGGAGGTCTTATTGTGCGGAACTTAGAGGTGTTATCTCTTTCAACCGTCATGACCGTATGTCTCTGTATAGGCCGTAGCTTATTTGTGGATACCAAGAGAAAGCATTTTTTTTTTTATCATGTAAAAGCATGCAGCTCAGTCACACTCTAAAAACACAAATGTTGAATTAGCATTTAAAAGGGCCGAGGAGTGACAACATTTTGAAAGTGTTGGTTTTCCTGCTAGATTCAACATATAAAATGTTATTTTAAAAGTTGGATGCAACACTTCAAAAAATGCTGTCACTCCTCGGCCCGTTTACATGTTGATTCACATTTGCGTTTTTAGAGTGCATGATTGTGTTTTGTGTTACTAGCTGCAGAGTAGAGTGATTTCAACTGAGTCATCATTAAAATAAAACCAGGTTACTCTTAACAAGCTTCGTATGGTCAACAGACAGATAAAGATAACATTCTCCGGCATTAGTTGTTTTTCTCATCGATGTTTTCCATGATATGCCATCTGTCGAATTCTACCGAATGTGTCTTTTTCCTTTCTCATTCAGATTCACAAAATCATTGTCTATAAACAATGAGTGACAAACTAAAATAATTTCCATTCTTGAAGGAAGACAAACTTTTTTTTTTCTTATATAGCATTGACAAGATTTTCTTTGTACATTTCAATATTGCACGCTAGCACAAAAGATCTACATCTGAACATTGCACATGACTTTGATGTCACACAATGAAAAGGATGTAGCTTTGTAAACCAAATATTGGCATCGAGTCATTTCGATTATAACACAAAGGGATGATAACGAAACAAGTGGAAAGTGCAACGTACTTCCTTTTGTTCATATTTTTATACGATTAAACTGGACTTGTATGACATTATTAGT
Source organism: Diadema setosum (assembly GCF_964275005.1). Classification (NCBI taxonomy): domain Eukaryota; kingdom Metazoa; phylum Echinodermata; class Echinoidea; order Diadematoida; family Diadematidae; genus Diadema; species Diadema setosum. The sequence goes on from NC_092698.1 coordinate 14,004,680, forward strand.
GTGGAGTAAAAACTCAATACATTTCAGCTGCATGCGCAAAAATACAGTCGCACATTCTTTTAACCTTGAAGATCGACTGTACTTGATAATGATTATCATAACTGCGTGGATATCCCTGAGTTACCAAGTTAAAATCTGGTAACCCATCAACTCGTTGTAAAACCCATATCCAGTCATGTTGCCCTCAAAAATTTATATACCCATCAGTGAACTTTTTACGTATAACCACTTGCAAGTGTTAGGAATAGTCTGGACAGCAGGCTTGAATTTTCAACAAGCCTACCATCATTTTGAATCAACTAGGTTACAGATCGTGCTTTACATGCATCCCGCTGTATTTCATTTATGTGAAGTTGACATTTTCATCACAAATAAAAACACCTCCCGGAACATTATGTTAGCATAAATTCATAACATTTATAAGGCAAAACAGGTACTGAGTAGGTACTACTACAGTACTCAGTAAACACATTAGAGGCCTTTTTGCATATTGCAACAGGATGTCGGATAGGCTGAATAGGCAATGCATATAGCACAGCACTGAGAGAGATAGGGAGAGAGGGAGAGGGGATCGGGATTCGTTGCCTACAAAATGCAATGACAAGATCATGGAAATCCCCCCCCCCCTTCTTCTTTCATACAAAGACATATATACACAATGATCACTACATTTTAGCCACTTTTTGAGAAGAACAAGGGTGCTTTGACGACATACTAGTACAGTGAATAAGCACGTTTGCTTACAAGACTAGTATAGCATTCTCATTGCATCACATGTGTCAGTCGGATGACGTCACCTTTTGATCACATGCTTTTACGAAGTCACGAGATCGACTGATTGTCTGAGGAACGCGCGGGTGGTGGTGGGCCAATCCCAACGTATTGACACTGACTGTTGTTGTGTGTAGCCTATCAAACTTGTTTAGTGTGAGCACCTGCATGATTTGCGTCGCCGATTTCCGTACAATTACGATCTAAATACCAGGAACTTGTCGCTTGTGGTGTCACGAGACTATCTAACCTTGTGTTTTGCCTGTATATAAACGACAAGCTGCCCAGCGGCTAGTTGTAGTTGACGATAGAAACGTTTTCGGTGAAGACATTGTAACTTAGATCCGCTCTTCAGCTCAGCAGAAGCACCACGTTGGTGAGTTAATTTGTATCTCAGCAGTTTCGGACTTAGATTCTAACGGGTTAGGCTACTCTTTAAATATTTTCTAGATGGACGGGATCTATTCACAAATTCTATAGTATACTACTGATATAGGGGCCTAGACTATAATTGTCTGGTCTAGTATTACTAAGTAGTAGTATTAATTGTTAGCAAAGAATACTGGTGTTATCCGTAAGTTAAAATCGTAAATCGGTTTTACCTCAAAGCGTATGCCTATTTATTTTATCTTGGTTATAACGTTAGGGCCATAAAGGGACTGTACAGTACTCGTTGAGGTAGGGATTCATGTTTTGAACATTCCGAAGTGAGATAATGAAAAGCCTCTAATGAAATATGAAAGAGCATGTAATTTTAAGGAGGATTCAACGTTTAATTGATGAAAATTGGTTTTCAAATGGCTGAGAAGATATCCAAAAAAGTGCTAGGCCCTAATAATAAAAGGCGACATGCCCCAACTTTATTAGTATCTCTTTGTTTCACCTTGTTTTTGGATATCTCAGCCATTTCAAAACCGATTTTCATCGAATAAACTTTTGATACCCCTTAGAACTGCATGCTCTTTGACATCTCATACAGTGGCTTCTGAATATCTCACAAAACGTTAAAAGCTAAATCTTCACCTCGACCAGAACTGTACACACCCTTTAACGTTACTCAACTTTAATTTTGCCTTAGCCTTAGGCCCTATCTTGCATGGGGCAAATCTCATAAAACTCAACTGGGCAAATTGTGGTTCAAAAAAGAGTCATAAGAATAATATGTAAAATTTAATACAAATTTTCGCGCTCATACCAATCCTCTTTTTTTATGACAAATCTTAAAATCAGAAGACGTTTATTATGTGCAATTGGGTTCATTGAGTCTAACAATCTTAATTCAGGTGTTCTGCCTAACGTATGGCTTTGGCCAAATTATTTACGAAAAATAATCAAATTCATAATTATGCCACGAGACAGGCTTCTGCATACCACTTACCTCATGCAAGGAAAACATTTACTTCTAATAAATTTACTTTAGTTTGTACTGGACCCACTTTTTGGATTCGAGCATTAGCCTACCTGTGCTAGACCCTATCTGTCTTTAAAGCGTAAACTGAAGTTACAGTATTGCTCGAAAGTGGACAGTGGACAGTGGTTTTATTTTCGCGAATTTCGCGAATCGCCTTTGAAACGCGAAAATAACAACACGTGAAAATAACAACGCGCAAATAACTAAGTTCAGTTAGACCCTCGCAACCGCGAAATTAACAACACGCGAAAATGTCCTCCGAGTAGCAATTCGCGAAAATATCTGTACGCGAAAATTTCAGCTCGTACAGTATACAATTTCCAAACTGAAACTAGAATCTGTGTATTGTTGGGTGATCTCTAGCCTATGCTGTTATTGCAAAATGATTTTGAATGTATGTATACCCTTTGTATGTACTCATTGTCTTTCCACCCCTAGATATCATTATCAGCCAAAGATGTCAAGACTGGCCATTCTGATCACCCTTGGCCTGGCTGCCATTGCTAGCGCTGCCATTGTCATGCCAACCAGAGTTGAGCTCGATCCGAAATGGGAAGAGTGGAAAGCAGCACACAAGAAGGTATACACAGATAGTGCACATGAGCTGGAGAGGCGGCTTGTGTGGGAAGAAAATATCAAGAAAATCACCTTCCATAACCTTGACCACAGTATTGGAAAGCGAAGCTTCACCCTCGGCATGAACAAATATGGAGACTTGGTGAGTGGATCATATCAGCCACTAATAGGCCCTAAATGTTTTTGTTTATAATTTTCTTCATACAATTACATCAACCTACTCTAACCTTGCCTAAAGGCCACCACACACTATACAACTTTCGGTCACATGACTGACAGACTTTGGATCCGAGATCAAATCACAATCCTGATAGTTCCAGAATAAACATGCTTGTTTATTTCAGATATAAAGTCGCTTAATTTGGTTGTGCTACCGAAAGTTGTATAGTGTGTGGCGGGCGTATTTGGACTGAAAAAAATAGCTTTGACTTGGAAAAAATTTGACTTATGAGGGATTAAAATCAATAGAATATAAAGAGAAGAGGACTTTAAAAGACCTTCGACTTGGGCGATTATTCAATGTATGGGAGGTCGAAGGCTGACTTTATGTCCCATTTTGTGTCCTTTTGTTTTTTCTTTTTAGAGGGGGTGAAACTGAGACTTTGACTAGAAATTCAAAAGAATGTTGCCAGTAGCAATGGTCATAATTAGAAATACAAGTGCAGTCATGGATGAGTCTCTTTTTTCCTCTCTGATGTGCCAGTGGGTTTAATAGTCCTGATACAAAAGTCAAGAAAAAATTGTTGGACTCTAACAGCCTTGTCTCTTCAGAAAAGGTGAAAACAGGGGAACTGTGTCTGTGCAAGGTTAGATATTGACAGTTTGATAAAACTGAAGTTTGATCATCACCATGGACATGATTTTGTAAACTTGGATGTGAACATCCTGCTCAGTGATGTACTACTAGTGCACAGTGCATAGATATGTGCAGAGAGTATACAAGCTGTAAGTTTCCATATCATGTTTTGTCACATGTAGACTGTTACGAGATTCAAGAACAAAATTTGGGTTTGTTTGTTTGTTTGTTTTTTTTAAGCATGACTGAACCTTTGAACACTACCAGCATTATTTCTCTTGAACTTTACATTCTTACCAGTGGTGAGTAATTCATCTGGTACAGCTGTACACACCCTTTGTGCTAACAAAGGTGGGTGGAAATACAATGTACAATAGATGTAAACTGCAGGACCACTGACTGGTGATCACAGGACAATGACTCAGCAGATTCCAAGAGAACAGTGCACTGCATACGTGCTGTTGGAAGTCTGTTATCCATTTGTTTGATGTTTGTGTGTGTGTGAGTGTTGTTGTGTAAGTGCCTTTTTTTTTTTTTTTTTTTCATGCTTGGCTACCTAGGGTTGTTTTGCCTTTGAAATGGATAGGCTACCGGAAGAATGCAACTGAGCCTTAAATGTCCAAATATGGACAACTTCCTGTCTGCCAGTGCTAGGAATGGAAAAAACCGATTTGTGGGGTATCCCTCCCCCCCCCCCCCCCAAAAAAAAAAATAATAATAATAATAATAAAAAAATGAAATGAATGAATAAAAACTATTAACAAGTACTAAATCATTTACTTTGCCAAGAAAAGGCGGAAAAGAGGTTTGTTGTTTTAGTACTTGTAGTTTCATGGCTGGTGTGCTTGAGTTTCACATTTTCACTAAAATGTGAGGTTTCCACTCTGCATTATGAGGTTCATCTAATGACCTAAAACTGGAACAGTTTTGTATTTACAAATGAAAGGTTCAGGAATTGCTTTATTGTCAGTGCATTACAAGTATGTACTCCTACTGTTACTATGACCTTTTGAAACTAGTGTATAAATTGTATCTCATGTGATGAGGAAGACAGCTACCAGATGATTGCTAATTAATGGCTTTCACATCTTCAAAAACAGTTTATAGTTGTGAGCGGGGAACAATTACACCCTGTAACTGCAAACAGCTTTATTGTCACCACAGACATGGCCTGTAATGAATTGTTCATGTTTTGCAATGGGGTTTCAGTTTTGCCAGATTGATGAGAGGAAAAGTTTAACATAGTTATTAGTCATTGTGAAGTTATGACAGCTGGTTGTCCCAGTAACTCGGGCTCTCATGTCATTAGTCAGCAACAGAACTAAGCGACTGTAGTGTGAAGTGTGACAAGCCCTGCTTCCCTTTCCTGTTCCTGGCATTGTTGGTTTCAGTTTGATCATAGTCACAAGACCCGAGAATGTCGTGGGTGTGAAATGCATGCTTCAACTGATTGGTAATACACATGTTGTAGCAAACTTTATACAGATTGATGTTTATATTGTTGTTTGCACGTGTGGGAGCAAACATTACTTAACACAGATTGATTTTTTTATTGTTGTGTCTTAATACCTTTTGTGTACCCTGATCATATGTCTGTACTAGCTCAAAAGTACAACAAACTCAAAAGCAGATATCATATCATAGACTTTACAACATCTAAACAACTCTAATCCTTTACACAAATGGAAAGTGAAATTCCAGTCATGGACAGAGGCATGCATTGCATGTGGCATGGCAAACCAGTTTAGATTTTAAAACATTCTTTCCCCATGAATTGTATCTTTCAATGACAGCAGTGTTTTGAGTGGATGTGAGCATGACATGTCAAAGCCCATTTTATCAGAACAAAGACGAATGTTTTTGAAAACTTTGTCTTGATAACGTCGGTCTACTGACTGATTTTGAATCTGGCTTGACAAGATAAAGATGATTTTTCTCCACATTGAAATTAAGCAAGTCTGCAGCAAGACTGCAGAACAAATTGATGTGTACATTTTTGTACTCATTGTAGCAAGGATATCAGTCTAAAAGGAAGGTGCAGCGTTTAGGATGACATTGATGTTGAACATGGCTCACATGTTACAAATATTCCAGCATGAATGGTCACCACTGATTGTCTGTCTTACTGTTACAATGTACATGCATCCAGTTCTTAGCCTGTCTATCTAAGCAGTGATAATGAATGGGGAGGATGAAAAAAGTCTCTGATTTATCAGATGATCACTTAGATGCAAGTTTCATACTCTCCCTGTCATGTTAACAGAGAGTATGCCTTCTTTTATAATTTGAATTTAATAATTTGTTCGAACTTTGTTTTGAATGCACAGAGAACCAGTGAGGTGCGATCCACTATGAATGGCTACAGGCAATCCAACCTTACGAAGTCTGTTGGTAGCACTTTCCTGACGCCCAGCTCAATCCAGTTGCCAGATACTGTGGACTGGAGGACTCAGGGGTACGTCACCCCTGTCAAGGATCAGGTAAGGGTCTATAGAATCTTGTTTATGTTGATAAGATGATAAGAAAAGCTTTAGTGGATTCACAAGTACATTAGCTTTCAATCGTAGATCCTTGGCAATTTCATACTTTGCGTGAATAAAGTGAAAAGAATTGGTATGATCCCAGCTAAATAAATATGTTTGATCATATGTTATGGCTTGTGAAATATATGCATGCAGAGAATGTATATGTAATTTAATGACATTTGTGAAAGGACACATCAAAAGCCTTCTGTAAAAGATGCAAACAATGAATTACCAGATCTGGTAAAGAAATTCTGCTGCTTACATACATTTCCTCTTTTTTCCCCATTTTCTTGTATTTTCTCCTTTCTCATACTATAGGGCCAGTGTGGATCATGCTGGGCTTTTAGCACGACTGGTTCCTTGGAGGGACAGACATTCAAGAAGACTGGAAAACTCATCAGTCTCAGCGAGCAGAACCTGGTTGACTGCTCACGCAGCGAGGGCAACATGGGCTGTGAGGGCGGTCTCATGGACCAGGGATTCCAGTATGTCGAGGACAACAAAGGCATCGACTCTGAGGAGTGCTACCCCTATGAAGCTGAGGTAGGCTTTGTCAACAGTATGCCACACATAAATGAGATCTTTCAGGATCTTCTTCGTAGGAGATGGATTGGTAGACAGCACTGGCATCAAGTTTGACCTCTGTATGTGACGAAATCCCAAGTTTGAATGAAACATTAATCATAGAGGTGTTGAGAGTATCAAAAAGAGGTCCGGTCCTGTGTACTAACCTTGGCTGTTTTGTAAAAAAGTCGGTTTTCAGCCCTTTACATCCTTGTTCAATAACATTTTACTATATTTGTTGCGTTGTTGTTTTCCCCAAGTAGTAGTCATGAAAGCAAAAATTTATAATGGTTTGCTAGAGTAATACAAGGAGTGATCGTAATTTGTTGTTGTTGTACACTTAACATGGAAAGATCTTTATTGGTTGAGCAGATTTAGTCAATATCAGGAATTCATATGAATATTTCATATTCAGTTTGTGATGAATTTACAGTAGGAACAATTGAAGAGTTTGTTTGCAAAAACCGATAAGTCCATATTTGCCAAATGGAGTTTTTTGCGATTAAAGGTCAAGAAAAATAGAGAAAATAATAAGAAAATTTTTGCTTCTTTTGACCATAACTTCAAAAATGTACCTTTATAATATGTAGTGACCAATATATCATTTGAAAGGTATCATTTTGTACTTTATGACAGAGACCGTACTTCAAAATCTTCAAAAAATGGACTTATCTGTTTTTGCGAACAAACTCTTCAATTCTTTTGACTAGATGCTTGATTTGTAATTTTTTGAGGTGATTTCATTAAGATTAATGCTGTACAGTATCATTACTCTCCAAATATGTAAGGTATGCAGTCAATTCAGTGAGATATTTGAATATTATGCTACATAACTTGGAACTCCTCTACTTCTGTGATTGTCCAGGATGAGACATGCCATTACAATGCACAGTGTGACTCCGCTGAGGTCACAGGCTACACCGACATTCCAAGTGGAGACGAGGACAAACTTAAGGAGGCAGTTGCCACTGTAGGTCCCATCTCTGTCGCCATCGATGCCAGCCACACATCCTTCCAGCTCTATGAAGGAGGTGAGTTGTAGTGAAGTATATTCACTGTATCAAAAACACAGTGTAGCAATATTACTCCTGGTACTCTCAGTTGGGAATATGGTTGACCCATAAAACATTAAATGCTTTTTTTTTTTTTTTTTTTTTTTTTTTTTTTAGATGCACAAAATCTTGTAAAAAGAAGACCAGCAGATTAGAATGTAAACTGACAGAGTACACAAACGAGTCTCTGGCTGGTCTCAATCCACGGTGAAAAATCGCCCAAAGGAGATTAGCATTAGACTTGTGGCTGTACTGTATTCAATACATCATTCCCCCCCCCCCCCCCCCCCCCCCCCCCCCCCCCCCCGGGAGAGTTTGCAGTTACCAATGTAGGAAACTAACCCTTGAGACAGACAAGCGTGATACTTCAAAAAGAGGTTTGTGTGATTTCATGTGTTTGTGATTTGACTTCTCTTGTCCCTCTCCACCAGGTGTGTATGATGAGCCTTCCTGCAGCAGCTCTCAGCTGGATCATGGTGTCCTAGTTGTGGGATACGGAACCCAGGACGGACAGGACTACTGGCTGGTCAAGAACAGGTAATTGAGTCGGGCCCATTTCAAGTGTGAATTCATGGTTCATAGTGACTGCTCAGGAAGCATTTAAAATGCCTTTAGGCGAGCAACCACAGAACCAAGTCTGAATGTCCCATCCAGACGACTAGGCAGTGAGGATAAAGTGATTTGATATCGAACACAAGTGTCGAACTCTGTCATGGGACTCCAGCCAGGGACTTAGAAAATGGAGAGCTCCTAGTCACATCCACTGAGTCACAATGATCATACCAGTGT